>NC_143179.1:11830681-12133712 GCF_047325235.1 Durio zibethinus
ATAATTATTTTTCTGTAGTATATGATATTTGAGTTTTAATTATATATTCATTGATTTTTTTTTTTGAGGTGTTGATAATAAACATGATTTTTTGCATGCAACAAAGATTTTGAGAAAATTTGGTTGGATGCTATAAGTTGCTCATGCCTTTTTTTTTTTTTTTTTTTTAACTTTAAAAACAATGTTCCACGCCAAACACACCTTTTATAGGGCACGTAACCCTCCAGGAGGGCAAAGTACAAATTGAACTTTTTTAACAATCTGGCTTCAAACTTCAAATTTTTACTATGACTTGTTTGTTTCATTTCTAGTCTTCGAAAGTTAAAACTCTGAAAAAAAAAAAAAAAAACAAGAATTTACAGTCAACATATATAATTTTTTTTAAACCAAAGATTTGGCCAATGTTGAATAAAACCCATTTCAGGAAAAAAAAAATGATATAAGCCTGTTGTTTTATTTGACAGGACATTTAAATTTACAAGACAGTGAAATTGCCAAATCAGTTGTCCTAGATTAGGTTTAGAGATAACCCATTTACTCAGAATTTTTTTTGTTAGCTAAACTGAGTATATGATCCTTTCAATTTGTGGCAGTCTGCATCAAAACTCATGTTTAATTAGGGTTTTGAAAATGAATTTTTTAAAAAAAATTTTATCAGTTATTAAATCTATTATATATGAATATTTGAAAACTTGTAAAAAATTATTTCAAAATCCCAAATGATAAAATCATATTGATAATAAGATTATTTTGATGCTTACATTATCATAATAATTTTACAAAAAAATCAAACACTACTATTAACAATAATTTTATTATTATATAAATGGAATCCTAACCTCTTTAACTACTACTAATCTTAGGTACTTTATATGATTTGAAGTGTTGAGGGTTTTCCCTTTTTCTTGTAATATGCTTTTATATTTTTCAAACTGTGGGTTTCCTCTTAATTTATTGGAGCATTACTAGAAAAGAAAATTGGTTGAAGAATTTCCTATTCTCCTTATTTTTAACATTAGATGACATGAGCTTTGGATAAGCTCAAACTATTTTACAGTAGCCAGCCTTAGGTAATGAAAAATAAACTGGCAAATTAATAGTACTATGATATAGTGATAATGTAACACTTAATCTTTTGTCGAAATATTATGAAAATCGGATATGATATATTTAAATATTTGAATTTATAATTATGAAATATTTTTTATAAAATAAAATCACAAGACTTTTATAAAAAAATACCTCATAATGTGAATTTCAACAAATATCCCAAAAGTAAAGACAAAATAAATCTAAACACCCACTTTTATTGCAAAACATGCTTATTGTTTTATATATTTGTTCTATTCAATTCTTTAATGAGAAGATACCTCCACTGTTATTGCTTCAAATTTTAAAGGCCTAATTTCACCGAGTAATTTGGTTTTCTTTTTTTTATATTTGAGATTGTTTGGATTTGAACACTGATCAATAGATGTTGTACAAATTTTAATAACGTTATTATTACATTATTATACATATTAATTAAGCTGTTGGAAAATTGAAGACTGATTAGTTTGTTTTAAGGGGAACATCTTACTTTAGTTGATAATTTAGCACAAAAACAATACATTATGTCCTTATAAATGATGATTTTCATGGCATCAAAGCTTTTGACTACTTTTTCATCTAAAATACACAAAACTTATTCAAGTGATTGAGTAGAATTATGTGTTCTTCTTTGAAGATTAACCAAAGAGTAGTAAGCTCCTATTGGTCCCTTGGCCAACAAAGATGAATGGTTACCTTTCTCCACCACCTTCCCTTTGGCCAACATAGCAATAAGATCACAGTTTTGAATGGTACTTTAGCCTATGTGCCACAACCACACTTGTCTTGCCCACCATCACTCGCTCTAATGCCTCTTGCACCACTTTCTCAGATTTACTGTCACGTGCACTGGTAGCCTCATCTAACAATAACAGTGTTGGTTTTTTCAGTATGGCTCGGGCTATGGCGAGCCGTTGCTTCTGTCCCCCGGATAGCTGCATTCCTTTGTCTCCACACCGTGTTTCATAGCCATCTGCTAGGCCTGCAATGAAATCATGTGCATTGGCTGCTTTGGCTACTTCAATGATTTCAGATTCATCAGTTTCATCAGATGTTCCATATAAAATGTTTTCCCTTATTGTGCCAGCAAATAATGTTGGTTCTTAGTTAACAAGTGCTATGTGTTTCCTCAATGACCTTAGGTTGTATGATCTTATATCTCGACTATCAATCTTCACTACTCCTTTGAGAGGATCGTAAAACCTCTCAATTAAACTGATGATTGTTGATTTACCAGATCCACTTTGTCCCACCAATGCCGTTGATTTCCCGGCTTCAATTTTGATTGAGAATTTCAGAATTGTTAATTTCAGGATGATCATATTAGGCCGAGCTGGATATGCACAATCAATCTACGAATTTCTACACGTCCTGTAATTTTTTCAGCAAAGGTAACCATTAGTGTCATCTGGCTTAATTGTTGTATAGCGATCTAATATAGCAAACAGAGATCCAACAACCTGAGTGGCCTTGGCCAAGTCTGATGTCATGCTTGCAGCTTCAGATATGACATGACCGGTGCTAACCAAAATGAGGAATGTTTCAATGAGGGCTTTGGCACTGATATATCCTTTAGAGATGAGTTTGCCACCGTCCCAAAAACCAAAGGCCATAATGCAAGCTGTAAGAAATTGAGCTGATCCTAATTCAAGTCCAGCAAACCAAGATTGCCTGACATTCTCTTGTCTTGGTCCTTCGTGGGCCTTTTCCAGCATTTTCAGGATTCGATCTTGAGACAAGAAGGCAGTGATAGTTCGGTGGTTAGACACTGCCTCAGCAGCCAGCTTGCTGCTATCTTCTTGTGCTTTGATGGCTTTTCTAGACATGTTTTTGAGTGAGTCCTTTCGAGTGTACATGCTGACGATGATAAGAGGTTGGACTGCTATCATGACAATGGCAAGTCTCCATGCAATGAATAGGCCCATGACACAAGCTAGAGTTACACCTGAGATTGTTTGCAAGATAAGAGACATTCGATCACGGACTAAAGATCTCACCTGCAAACATCCAAGACCACACAGTTAAGCAAAGTCCTAACCAAGCATGTTGGAAAGTGAACTCTTACTAATTTGTAACTGGAAATATAAAATGTTATCCAATATCTTTCATCTGCAACTTTTCTTTTCAACAAGAAGAAAAATTACCATCTTATCTACTTGTAGTTAAGGTTTTGATACAGAAGAAAAGCTAAAGAAGGCTGTTTGCTACCATAAAACCAGACAAAGAAACAGATAAAAAGTTAGGAAGTAGCCATTATTTCAAACGAGTTGCAACTAATTTTTTAACCGAAAAACTCAGAAGTGATTTCCTAATTAGTGTGAAGCAACAATGTTGATATTACTGCAGTTCAAGGTTGATTACAAGAGATTTAACCTACTTGAACCGAGTTTCGAAAATAGTTATGCAGTATATTTTGAGATAGAGATAAAAATTTATGATATTGCAATGGATCACACAGCTGACTCACACATGATTAAACAAATCAAGTTTTTCTATCTTGTTTTGAAGATTCATACATCCTAGAGCCAGATGTTTAACCAAGGTTCATAGGAACATGCTAACTAAACACGATTAAAATTAAAAAAGGTATGAAAATGGAAAGAAAAACATACCACACTGGCATCTTTTGCTAGTCTAGAGCAAATGGTGCCACTGGAATTCTCATCTTGGTCAAACCACCCAACTTCAAAAGTCAGTATCCTTGAAAGCATCCTCTCTCTAATCCTCTTTGTCAAGTTCTCTCCCATGTAAGCAAAATTATAATGCTGGATAACATTAATTATCAAGGAAAACAAAGAAAAACCAAGGAAACAGAAAGCATAAACCTTTGCCTTTCGTTTAATTTCACCATGATCAGTAAGAAAAAATATTGATATCGTTGACCCCATTGTGACAGATGAAACTGGTTGCAGTGCACCAAATAACATTCCACCAAAGCTTCCCAGGGTTGCTTGTTTCCACTCTGGTAAATTCAAGGCCAACAATCTCCTAAAAGATGGTGCAGCAGGCAACTTTCGATCCTCAATATTAAATTCTCCAGCTTGTGAAGCATCATTTCGTGCTATGGAATTGGCTGAACTTGTCCGGCTAGCTAAAGACAGTCTACGACTGCTAGCATTGTTAATGTCCATGTTTGTTATATAAGATGAGGCACTGGTAGACAAATCTTGATTGCCTTTTTCCTGGACTTGTTCTGATTGTTGAAGTTGCACTAGCATGGGATAAAAGCCCTTTTCATTTACCATTAATTCGTCATGTGACCCGGTTTCCATGACCTGGCCATCTTGGACAGCAGCAATTATATCTGCATGTCTAATGGTGGAAAGGCGGTGGGCAATGATTATTGTTGTACGCCCAATGGAGGCCTTGTCAAGAGCTTCTTGCACACTATGCTCGGATTCAGAGTCTAATGCACCTGTTGCCTCATCAAGGAGGAGGATTTTGGGTGCTTTTATCATGGCTCATGCTATGGCTATTCTCTTTTTCTGTCCACCAGACATTTGAACCCCTCTCTCACCAACCTATTCAACAAAACCAGTCTTTAAATTATGTGATATATCCTTAGTATAAAGACAGATATTCAATGGACACTAAAAAATTGCTAATGCTGGAGGCCTATTTTGTTCAGGATTCTTGTAGGACTCCAGATGGTTATTTTCTCCTTTTGGATGTTATGCTTGCATAATAAAGTGACTTGGAAAAGTATACATATAATAGATACGATGGTAAGCAGACAAACCTGGGTGTCATATCCTTGAGGCAACTGAGATATGAAATTATGGGCATTTGAGGCTTTAGCCGCTTCAATAACCTCTTCCATTCCAGCATCCTCCTTGCCAAAAAGTATGTTCTCTTTAATGGTTGTTGCAAACAGTGTAGACTCCTGACTTACCAACCCCATCTGTGACCTTAACCACTTGAGTTGCAATTTATTAATAGAAACCCCATCTAGAAGTATGTCTCCTCCAAGTGGGTCATAAAACCTTTGCAACAATGAAATCACTGTGGATTTTCCTGATCCACTGCTTCCCACCAAGGCCATAGTCTTTCCTACAGAAATTTTGAGAAAAAAACTCTGGAAAATTATGGTCTCTGACCTTGAGGGGTATGCGAATTCAACCTGTTTGAATTCAACTTCTCCTAAATCATTATGCAAAATTTCCCCTTCCATGTTTCAAGATCAATCTTTGGGACTCTCTTTAGCACTTCATTTATACGTTCTGCAGCTGAAAACGCTTCAGATAAGGGCTTCAGGTTAGATAAACAAGAACCAAGTTGTCTGTTCAATAAGAAAGAAAAGGAAAAGTAATATTAAAAATATGAACTTTAAGGAATTCAATAAGAGAACTTTAAGGTTAAAACTCTTACTGTCCACCAACAGCAATGCAGGTGCCCACCATGAAAACAGTTCCACCTAGAGCTCCGTGGTACATGACCATTCTACTACCATAGTAAGTAATGAAAGCCCAAATAGCATAAGAAATACCATTGCTTCCAATGGCCAAGCCTTTAGCCAAGCCTTGGCTCAACCCCAACTTCACAGATCCTTGTAAAGCTGCAGAGAACTCAGTAATCCTTTTGTTTTCTCCAACAAAGGCATAAACAGTTCTAATAGAAGATATTGCCTGCTCTGCTATTGAATTGGCCTTATTGTACACCACTCTAATCTTCGTTGCAAGACTCAGTAAAATTTTGCCCTCTATTAAACTAGGAATCACCAGCAGCAGAACAAAAGGAAAAACCACAAGAGTTAATCTCCATAGTATCAGAAAAGCTGCTATGTATGTTCCAATAAATATAAAACACCTCTTGCTATAAGGTTTGGAACCTGACATACATAATAAACAAGTCGATCGACATAATAGTAATGGAAAAGTTGAAGATACTAGTTCAATTAACTGGAAAAGGGTTGAAAATGATTTAAGCATATATAATCACTATCTAGAAATGACAAGATAAACATTTAGAAGCGCTGACAACCTTCTCACTGATAACTTCTTGAATTATGAGACTGTCATTGGAAACACTTGTGACTATTTCAGCTGTGCTAGTTACATTCATATCAAAGTAGCCTACATCTTGCCGTAGCTCAGCTTTCAAATACCTAGTTCTCATTCTTGTGGCTTGTATTACACCTGTTCTTGTCCAACAAAATCCTTCTGAAAAGTTCAAAATTTAGAGAGGAAAAAGGAATTAGTATGGCTAGTTCCCTTTACTTGAAGTCACCTAACTAGCAAAAGAAACTGTAAAACTTTTATTACTACATTTTAATCCAGATAGGAAGACAATAACAGCAGGTTCACTTCAAACTCACCTAGGAAAGATCCAACCCATCCCCCACAGGCCGTCAAAATTAAAGACAATGCAACCTGTCACCCACAAAAACAAAACCAAAGGATCTTACCCAGTTAAATACAATCTTAAATGTTATATGGAAATGTTGAAGCACATCAGCAGTAATATCATACCTGGCGAACTTTGTGGGTGAGCACATCAGCAGTTGAAGCTTCACCAATGTTGTTAAACATATGGCCAATCAAATATATGACCAATGGTGAAACAGTGCCATCAGCAACTGCTCCAATGAAGCCAACAGCCATCAATCACGTATCTACACCATCTGCATGCATGAAAATGGAGCGTATAGACCCATTTTTCTTCTTCACAGGGCCGCTTCCAACCTCTTTATTACTCATTTTCTTCTTACCTTCCATTGTGTTTCCTTTTTCCTCTTCTTCCATTAGCTATCAGTCCATCAATATTAAATAGCAGCGGCAACCGGATTCTCAGCCTGACACAATGATAAATTGACCACCAGGAAAGGAACGAAAATAAAGGACAACTCATACACCCTGGATTGGGTTTGATGTTGCGAAAGAAAAAAAAAACCGTAAGGCAGGTGCTAAGCAAAGATGATTGTAGCTGTCGCAACTCAAAAGATTTATAATAACAAAACCGATATTGTTATTTTTAGTTATATGACAGTGACTGGCTTATTTTAGTTAAGTAAACTTTTCCATTGAATCAGTCAATCAGATTTGAATCTAATAAAAAATTGTTGCTTTAACCATCTGCTTCAGTTTTATATTATATATTCTTCTCCAGAATAGCAACAAATCTGATATTTGGCATTTAATTATGATAGAAATGTGTTCAGTTGTTCTATTTTAATAAGAGTATGATCATAGTTGAAGCTAACTGGTTTCCAGTTTTCTTCCTTCTAGAAAAAGGAAATAAATTAATATTAACAGAAGCATAATGTATGGTGCACGTTAAATGCTCTAGAAAGAATAATGTCATGCATGACTTATAGCTGGCAATTAAATTTAAAAAAAAATTCTCAAAAGCTCATTGTGGTAATATACGAAAAGGCATCCATTATATCAGATTGTCTGCTGAAATGAACAAATGAATAGGAAAACCCAAAAGGAGGGATGTTAGTTTTGCAACAAAGCTAGGCCTTTCACTATCATCAACTTGGCAACAGGAAAAAAAATTAAAACCTCATTCTGACCATAATAATTTTCATTAGTAGATTGTGTGTTGGGGCTCCTTCGGAGGCTGACCAATGAGAAGCAAGTTCCTGCGGGTCCCTTTGCCAACAAGTATTGGTGAGTTTCTTTCTCTATCTCCTTCCCTTTATTCAACACAGCAATTTGATCAGTCTTGTATGGTACTTATCCTATGTGCCACAAAGACACTAGTCTTCCCCACCATTACATGCTGTAATGCCTTTTGCACCATTTTCTCTGATAGACTGTCAAGTGCACTGGTAATTATCCACAGAAAATGATTTCATATTGTCATCACCATCAATGGGTAAAATATATTTTTGTACCCAACAAAGCAGCTGATTCATTTTACATATAATATTATTTAACAATTGAAGAAGCTTTTTCCAAAAATATATATATACAAAAAAAGAAGAAGCTCATTACTTTCCTAATCATGCCTTAAGAGTAAATTGAATACTAAATCAATAGCTAGAGATATTAACAAACCCAGCTATATCTAATGTTTAAGTTCACACATACTACATGAAGTCGATTCCTTCACCCTTTCTTTGGAATAAATAAGGCTGCAGCTTAGGGATAGAGGAATGAGTCATAGATATTGAGATGTGAACCGCAAACATATTAGATGATATTTTTTAAGGTAACTGTATAAACTAATTGAGTTAAGTTTTAGTGCAATTCCTTCACCCTTTCACCTTCTCTATTGAAAGTGTACAATAAAAGAGAGGAAAGGAAAAAGAGGAAAACACATGGTATTGCAGGCTTAAGGATCATAAAAAAAGTATATGATTAATGTCACCACTTGTTGGCAAAGCATGCTAAGATCTTACTTTTTTTGTAGTTTAATTTTGTTTTATGCATTTACATATATAAAGGTAAGTATTTATTATCACATTTGAACTCATATTACAAGGATTGGATTGCCATCTTCATTTCAGCATCTCTACTGAAGGCGTGGACGAAAGGGAGGGAAGAAAAGGAATAGTTGGAAGAAAGGATTGTAAATGAGCTAGGCCTTGCACATCAAAATTTTGATGGCAACTGTAAAAAAGCCTAATCAAACCTTAAAGTAGTTTTTAGTTGATTGTGTGAGTTGTGTTGTTGTGGGGGCTCCTTTGGAGGCTGACCAATGAGAAGTAAGCTCCTGTGGGTCCTTTGGCCAACAAAGATTGATGGGTACCTTTCTCCACCACCTTGCCTTTATCTAACACAGCAATTTGGTCACAGTTTTGTATGGTGCTTAACCTATGTGCCACAACCACACTGGTTCTCCCCACCATCACTCTTTCAAGTGCATCTTGCACAGCTTTCTCTGATTGGCTGTCTAGTGCACTGGTGGCCTCGTCTAAAAGCAAAATTGCTGGATTTTTCAGTATGGCCCTGGCTATTGCAATGCGCTGCTTTTGGCCCCCAGATAGCTGCACTCCCCTCTCTCCACACCATGTATCATACCCATCTTGTAATCCTGAAATGAAATCATGAGCATTGGCTGCTCTGGCAGCCTCAATGATCTCTGATTCAACAGTCTTATCGGATGCTCCATATGCAATGTTTTCTCTGATGGTGCCAGCAAATAATGTGGGCTCTTGGCTAACAAGTGCAATGTGTTTCCTTAGTGACCTAAGGTGGTATGACCTTATATCTCTACCATCAATTTTCACTACACCCTCAAGAGGATCATAAAATCTCTCAGTTAGACCAATGATGGTTGATTTACCAGACCCACTTTGTCCAACCAAAGAAGTTGATTTACCTGCTTCAATTTTGAGTGAGAAGCCTCTAAAGATCATAAAATTGGGCCGGGCTGGGTATGCAAAGTCTATGTTCCGAAGTTCTATGTGGCCCGTTATCTTTTCGGGCTTGTATCCTTCAGGATCTTCGGGCTCAATACTCGTGTATCGGTCCAATACAGCAAAGACTGATCCAACTGCATCCGAGCCCTTGGCGAGGTCGGAAGTCATGCTTCCGGCATCGGCTATTACACGGCCGGTGCTTACCAAGATCATGAAGGTCTCAAATAATGCCTTTGCAGTGATGTAGCCTCGAGACACGAGTTTACCACCATACCAAAAGTCTAAGGCCCAAGTGCAAGTTGTTAGGCTTTGAGATGTGGCAAGCCCAAAACCAGCATACCATGATTGGCGGATGCTCTCTCGTCGTGGGCCTTCTTGGGCTTTTTCGAGCATTTTCAGGATTCTATCTTGGGATGAGAAGGCAGTGATGGTTCGGAGGTTGGAAACAGCCTCTGCAGCCAGCTTGCTGCTTTCGTCTTGGGCTTTGATAGCCTTCTGAGACATGCTTTTTAGCAAGACACGTCTGGTGTAGAAACAAACAATGATGATGGGTTGGACTGCTATCATGACAAGCGCAAGCCTCCAAGCAATGACCAGACCCATGGTGCAAGCTATAGTTACTGCTGAAATGGTTTGCACAATTAATGCCATCCTGTCACCTACCAATGATCTCACCTGTCAGAACAAAGAGAACAATAAGACACAATGACTTCATGAAAACAACAACCACAATCTGGTTCAGGTTAGATTATTGGCTTCTGCCTTCCTGTCTCCTAAACGCATAGAGGATAATCAGAAATTATTGATCCTTGATCCTCCAAATCCTCCAAAACCACGGCACAAGTTGGAAAACTCAACTTAATCAGAGCTTAGCAGATAGACAGATACAATTAATTTATATGACAGAGCAATAGAATACTTGGATATTAAAAAATGCATAAACTTTCCATCCCTTTTCAGTTGTCAACTGGGATGGCATACTATTGCTGATTATTCCAAGACTTGAAAATTCATTGGATGAGCAAGATTATTTTGTAACAGATTAGAATAAGAAAAAGCATACCACATTGGCATCCTTGGCAAGTCTAGAGCAGATAGCACCACTTGAATTCTCATCTTGATCAAACCAGCCTACTTCAAGTGTCAGTATCTTTGAAAGCATCCTCTCTCTAATCCTCTTTGTCAAGTACTCTCCCATGTATGCAAAGTTATAATGCTGACCAACATTTATCAGCAAGGAAAACACTGACAACCCAAGAAAGCATAAGGCATAGATCTTAGTCTTCTCCTTAATCTCATCATGATCAGTCAAAAAGTACACTGATACCATAGATCCTAGTGAGAATGCGTAAACAGGTTGAACAGCACCAAATAGGATTGCACTTAAACACCCCAATATTGCCTGTTTCCATTCTGGTAAGTTCAATGCCAACAGTCTTCTAAAAGATGGCACCGGCAACTTTTGATCTTCCACTGCAGATTCTATAGCCAGTGAAGTACGGTTTTGAGTAAATGAACTGGCGGAACTAGACCGACTAACAAATGAAAGTCTACGACTACTTGTGCCATTAATGTCCATATTTGATATTGAAGATGAAACATACGTAGATAAATTTAAGTTAGCTTCTTCAGGGTTCTTTTCTTTCTCTGTTTGCTGAAGGCGGACTAATGAAGTATAATGACCATTTTCATTTTCCATCAACTCATCATGTGATCCTGTTTCCATAACCTGGCCATTTTGGACAACTGCAATAAGGTCTGCATTGCGAATGGTGGATAGACGATGGGCGATTATTATGGTGGTGCGGCCAATGGCAGCTTGGTCGATCGCTTCTTGCACAACTCGTTCAGATTCTGAGTCTAGTGCACTTGTTGCCTCATCAAGGAGAAGGATTTGGGGTGCTTTTATTATAGCTCTTGCTATAGCAATTCTTTGCTTTTGTCCACCTGACATTTGAACCCCTCTTTCACCAACCTGTTGAAGAAATTTTTACTCCTTAGCATGTTCAGAGTAATTCAAAACAGTAGTTAAACTTTTGATTATTAGCTAGGCAACTCATTCACAAGACAAAAATCGCTTTATTTCTAATTTAATGAATATAATTCTCTACATCATTCTTTCCTACTATGCTACAACAAAACAAGTGATATGAGCTTGTAAAGGAAGATCCAGAAATCTTTATTATCTTCTGCAAGAATGGTATGAACAGATGCAAAGAATTCATTGCCAAATTATTTGCAAGACAAAAGTAACATGGGGTGCTCATTTTAAGGAGTGGCCAGTGGGGAAGAAATTGCAGCTTTCAGAGAAGGGATAGGTTCAATGGGGGGCCAGATTACTATTTGGGAAACAAGATAAAGGAATAAAATACAAATATAAAAGAATAGTAAAACACTGGCCGGCATGACATTGTGACTTGAATAGACTTATCCCTATCATTATTCTCCAAGAATCTACAAGGCTATCATATATGATTCTCATAATGAAAACCTAAATTTGCGGTGCAGAATTTGGTTCAGTTTAGGGTGAAAGGTGATCAGAGTTTCCTAAGAAGTGTATGTTAATAGTTTGAAATTTCAATGTTCTAAGAAGTGTTTTTTTTGGCAAATTTGAGAATGAATGCTGAAATATTATATTACTTTTGCTTTTGTGGATGTTAAAAGGTATGTTGACTAACCTGAGTATCATAACCATGAGGCAATTGGCATATGAAATTGTGGGCATTTGAGGTTTTGGCAGCTTCAATGACATCTTGCATGCTAGCATCTTCCTTCCCAAAAAGTATGTTTTCCATTATGGTAGTAGCAAAAAGTGCTGGCTCCTGACTCACCAAACCCATCTGTGACCTTAGCCACTTGAGCTGCAACTTATCGATTGCAATCCCATCAAGGAGTATCTCTCCCCCTAGTGGGTCATAAAACCTTTTCAGTAGTGCTATGACTGTGGATTTCCCCGAGCCACTACCACCCACTAATGCCAGAGTCTTTCCGGCAGGAATGTTGAGGCAAAAATCTTTGAAAATCATGCTTTCTGGCCTTGTTGGATATGCAAATTCAATATGTCTAAATTCGACTGCTCCTGAAACGTTGTCCAAAATTTCACCCTCCAAATTGTCTGAATCAATCTTGGGGACTCTTTTTATCACTTCCATTATGCGTTCTCCAGCTGAACATGCTTCAGAGAAAAACTTCAGGTTGGACAAACTAGCCCCCAATGACCTGATGATCAGCAAAAACCAATAAAAATTACATGTTTAAATTTGTTTTCTATAAATAAATAAAAAAAAAAAACCTCAATGTAGAAAATTTCGAAGATATTTACAGGCCTCCCATCGCAATGGCAGCGCCAACAATGAAAACAGTCCCTCCTTGAGCACCATGGTACATAACCATCCTGCTGCCATAATAAGACATGAAAGCCCAAGTGGCAAAAACCACCCCATTGCTTCCAATTGCCAGTCCTTTAGCCAAACCCTGCCTTAACCCCAACTTCACAGAACCTTGTACAGCTGCAGAGAATTCAGCAATGGTTTTGCTTTCACCAACAAAGGAATAAACTGTTCTTATTGAAGATATTGCCTGTTCTGCTATTGTACCAGCCTTATTATATTCCTCCCTTATCTTTCTAGCTATTCCAATCAAACCTCTTCCATACATTAAACCAGGAATGACCAAAAGAACAGCAAAAGGAAAACCCACTATTGCTAGTCTCCATAGCATTATGAATGCTGCCATGTAGCACCCAATAAATGTTGCAACATTCATCAGAAAATTTGGCACCTGCATTAAATTTTAATATCCCATCAGCATTTTTTTTCTAAAGTATTTGTTTTAATCAAGAAATTACATCAAATTTGCATAAAAAAAAAAAAAAAAAGAAAACCTTTTCACTGAGAACATCTTGGATTACTAGACTATCATTTGAAACACTTGTGATAACTTCAGCTGTGCTTGTAACATGCAAATCAAAGTATCCCACATCTTGTCTTAAAACTGCCTTCAAATATCTGGCTCTCATTCTTGTTGCTTGTCTCTCACCTGTTCTTGACCAACAAAATCCCTCTGAAAAATGGCAAAGAAAAGTATAAATAAAATCATTAATATCCTCCATTTAAGCTCCAAATAATTAGTCCTTGGAAAAACAAAACATTGAATATTAAAACCTACCTAGAAAACAAGCAAGCCATGATCCACAAGCCAAATACAACAAAGCCACCGAATTCTGCCAACCATAAAACAAATCCTGTTAGCTTCTGCTTGTATCGAACGTGCCTGTCAGACTCCTTTGTACGTGTGTATGTGCGTGCCGGTGCTAATAAAACCAAAATTAGAAAGCAAGAGAAAAACAAAGAGAGAGAGAGACAGAGAGAGAGAAACCTTGTTGATATTATGAATGAACTTGTCTGCAGTGAAAGCTGATGCATCACCAAGATTGTTCATCAACTTGCTAGTAACAAGCAAAACAAGAGGTGTACTAAAACCATCACCAACGGCTCCGATGAAGCCGAGAGTCATCAACCACATATCTACACCGTCCGCATGCATGAAAATGGACCTTATGGACCACCCATTTACCTTCTGGGCTGCACCAGCTGGTTTCTGCTTCTCATGACCCATATCTTAATTTGAGAAACAAAACAACACCCAAGATTCTCAAACCACTTAGGATTGATGATTTGGTTTGTTTCTAACAGTTTCTTTCTTTTCTTTGTTTGCCTCCAAAATAATCTTGTCTGATCTTAAGACAAATGAGATGAGAAACAAGTGCCAGGGTGATGTTTTTGGCTATGCAACAAACATAGGAACTGTCTTGTATATATAGGTGTTATTTGTGGGGGTAAAATTGCTGGTGAAAACCACAGGAAAATTAATTTTAAGTTTATTTTTGAAAAATAAAAAATAAGAAGGTTGGTGAAATATTAAGAATGCCTCGTTTTTCATACAAGCAGATGGTTACATGATATTAAAATAAGTTAGAGTTAAAATCTTTTTGTATAATTTTTTTTTAGATTACGATCTTTTTTATAAAATTAAAATTTAATTAGTCAAACATTTCATTTTCAAAAGGATATTGTAAAGGACATATATGATTGATATAATTTTTAATTAGTGCATGCTTTGAATAGTACTTGCTAATGTATTAATTTTATGAATATATATATATATATATTGGTAAATATATATAAAAGCAAAATAAATGGCTCAGAAGCACAAATTTAGACCTAACAATTCTAAGAAAATGTCCTCACATCAATTAAATCAATGGAAGGAGAGGCTCATCAAACTTACATAAAAAAAAAATTTGCATTCAATCAATTTGATATCGATAAAAATGTAAAACTGACTTAGAATTTTGCATGTATGATAAATATTAAAATGTTAAATTTAATTATTGCTTTTTTAAAATATTATTCCAATAAAGAATTATAAATTAATCAATGTAAATTTTGGTAATTTTTACACGATTGACATGAAATTTTATATGTACGATAAATATTAAAATATTATTTAATTTAACAATTGTTTTAAAATATTATTTAAAAAAATTAAAAACCAATGTAAATTTTGTTGATTTTTAACATTATATAACTTGATTTCATATTATATTATAGGGTTAATGTTATTAATAATTCTTAAATTATAGTGAAATAATGTTTAATGTTATTCTTAAATTTTAAAAAATTTTAATATGATATCTAAATTATGAATTTATTAAGTAATGCAATACTCTCATTTAATGTGATTAATTTTAAATGATGAACACGACGAACAAACAACTCTTCAAATATTATATTAATTAACAGATTTATAATTTAAATATTATATCAAATATTTTTAAAATTCAAATATCATATTAAATATTTCAAGGTTAGTCATGACATTAACCTTATATTATATTATATATATAACTTTTCAAAAATCATTGTGCTTGTGAAATCATTAAATCAAGTTAACTAGATTAGTCAATCAGGTATTAACTTAAATGACATGCATATTAATCAAATTTATGAAAATTGTACATTTTAAAAAAATTTAAATATATTAAATAAATAAAGATCGAGAGATTAAATGTATATTAAAATTTTTTTAAAAAAAAAAGATTAATTTTATGTTTCAAAACTAAAATATAAACCAAGGATTTCATATTAGAAAGGGAATTAAATGATTGCTGAAATTATAAGTGAAATGTAAAAATCAAACGATAAAATAAAAAAGAAAATTAAAATTAAAATTGGATGAAAATGAGCTAACAAGGGCAGAAGAAGAAGATATCATGGTTGACTTTAACTGTTTCATCTGATAGGCGTCGTTAATGACGATAAGTGCATGGGATCCACAAAAACAACTATTTCTTCTGTTACCACCTATGTCGCAATAATAGAATCCGGGTTTTTAAATATTATTTAATTTTTTAAATATTTAATACATTATTTTTTATTCATAAAAAATCATAATCTAAAAAATATATATAATATTTAGTATTTATCTTATAGAATAATAGTAAAATTTGTTATTATCTCTTATAGAAATAAGTATTTTTTTAAATATAAAAGGTCAAAATCTAAAAAAAATAAAAAAATTTACAAATATTGCGAATTGAACTCTAATTTTATTAAAACCAGCTATTAAAAAAATGAAAGAATCATTTGGATTAAGCTTTAAGTTCAAAAATAACTTGTTACTTGTATAAGCCAACTTTCAATTAACTCATTCATTTTATTTCTTGTTACTATTGAAATTAAATTAGGCATTTTTCAAAAAAAAATAATAATCCATATCTAAGAGGGTTTTTTTTTTTTTTTTTAAGTAGTCTTGAGAGATTGAACATATCTACACTTGTTATGAATTCTTTAGAAAGTTTGTTTTTATACTTTACATGTGAAATTTTTTAACTTTACATACGGATTAAAAAATTGACACCTACTTATTTTATAATTAGTTTTTATTTATTTTTTCACTATATTTTAAAAAAATATGTGTTATTATGTTAATTATAATGAAATTTAAAAACTTCACTCATAGTGATTAAAATATATATATATATATATATATTCCACTTTTAAATAGTTTTAAAGTCATACTCAAATAAACAGTTATAGTAAAAATACTTTTGCAAAGCCTTGAAAATGGTGATTGCCTAAGCTTGGTGTAATTAATCTTTCTTCCAAGTAGCTAGCTGCCATCAATGCTTTGGCAAAACCATGTGCCTATTCTTCCCTTTTTCCTCTTGAAAATTGACATGAGCTTCCTCCCCCATGTTCATAGATCATAATAAATCTTCATTACCACTATCCCCCCCCCCCCCAAAAAAAAAAATCTGTTGTTTTCAGATTTCTTTTCCTTTTTCATCATTTTGTTTTGTCGATTATGTCTTTATCAGGCACTAACTGTAAGAAATTGTGGGTGGATGATGTCCTCTCTTACCTCAGATAACTCGAAAACTTGCCCTACTTTGCAAACAATCACATGTGTTCCTCAAAATTTAATTAACCCCACTTGTTTGCTTCTTTTGATTTCATTTATTGAGGAATTTAATATTGAGGGAGTATATATATATATATATATATATATATATATAATTCTATAAGAAAATAAGCATTGAAAATGGTAGTATCAAATTTAAAATATATTGATTTAAGATTTTTTTAATATCCACTTATAATATAAATAAAAAATTTATCGATAAATTTATTAATTTTATTGAGTCCAATGATGTCTAAAAAAAATTTGAGGGTGTTTAAAAAAACTTTTTCTTCAATTTTTTTATTTTTTTAATATTTAAAATGTCTATAAACACTATTCCACTGTTTGAATCCAGTGGAAAATTGTACACAATGCTGAAAGTACCACTAGAAGTACGTACAGGATGTGTGCACTGATTTACCAAAGGAATGGATAATAATTAATTATGAGTTGACCCTATCGTTGTAATCAATGTTCAACTTAGTTAAATATTGGATTGGATTTTAATATGGTATTTTTTAATAATATAAAAAAATTGACATGTCTATATGATCTAGTACTTTCGTTAACATTTTTTTTTTATAAAATTCCGAAATTGCAATATTGAAATCTTTGTATTTTTTATATAAAGATAGCTTTAAAAGAATTATAAATATTAAAATTTAAATTATAAAAATATTAAATATCATCTCTTAAGAATAATTAAATGAATTAATAAAGTTGGACCTTAAATTTAAAATTTTTATATTTGATTATGAATATAGTGAATATAAGAAAGGTTGCAAAATGATACTTTAACATGGGAACTAGGGTTTTCAATTTTCTTCCTAATCCAATAAGCTATATATATACATAAATATTTTATTAGCTTTGTTATCGTATGCAAGTACGTAATTCTCCTCCTTAAAATTATACTAAAAAAAAAAAAGAATAATCTCTGAAAAATTTCTGCAAACTTCAACACTTGAGTAAAGGAGGATATATATATATATATATATATATATATATATATTATGTTACGTACTTGCATACGATCACAAAGCTAATAAAATATTAATGTTACATATATATGATCTTGTTGGACGCAACCCAAATTATGCAGAAATCAACCGTCAATTTCTTTTAATTTTTTTGTTAGCATAGTTTCAAATTACGTTTCCCACAAGAAAAAAAATGTTATTCTCATCGATATCATGCATGCATGATGATGAACCCTAATCGATTTGTTTTGGAACCCTTTTTTTTTTTTTTTAATTAAAGAGGGATTATATATCTTAAGTAACAGCATTCCACAAATATCAACACTGCTTGAATTAACTATATCAAAAATTTAGCCTAATCATGCATGTGAAATTAATTTGATAATTTCACTTCAATTCAACTCTTTTGTTGTCGAGATAAAATCTTATAGACCTTTTTTTTTTCTTTTTGGTTTAATTGTGAATAAATCTTAAAGAAACAACTTAAGATTGTTACATTCTCTCAAATAATTAAGAGATACAAATTCAGGATTTAATTTAATTTATTTATAAATTATTTTAAAAAAATAACATTCAATAAATAAAAAATTTAAATATCAACAATTGCAATCCCTTCATCAATCTCTAAATCACGATCTTTTATGTAAAAAAAAATACAATTAAAAATTTTGACAGTATATTGTACAAATAAAAAAAATGGATAAATAATTAGGGACATATTTTGATTATTAAATACATAAAAAATTTGTTTAATTAAATAATATTCTTTTAAGTTAAAAATTAAGAATAATTTGAATGGTTACAAAGTCTACTCATACAACATGCTTGTCTCATTGAACATTAATCTGATATTGGAAAGATTGCCAAAATGTCCTTTATCTTATTTATCATCCAAATTAATTATGATATATATACCATATTTGGTAGGGAATAGTATAATTTTGGGGTCTTAACTATTAAGTACTCTACTAATGTAGTAAACACTGTCTCTTAATTTGATAACAATATAAAACGAATCACTAAACAATTACCTAACGAAATATTTCATGTACAATTAAAAATCATAAATATAAGAAATTGGGTCAGAGTTTAATTTAATTGATTCATGCAGACACCTTAAGAAATAATATCTAATAGATTTAAGATTTAAATCTTATCTCTAAATTGCAACTTCCTTTGTAAAAAATTGTAACTATAAGCCTCAAACATTTTGATTAGGAATCTACACGATAGTACTCCCTAGCATTGAATTTAATTTATTTAATATTAATATTGAAATTTTTTATAAAATTAAAGTTTGATGATTTTTAATATTAAAAAGTAAAAAAATCATAAAAAATAATTTTAAAACATAAAAAGCCAAAGTTTCAGATGTTCAAAAAACAAAAAAAAAAAAATTGAGACATCTCAAAAAAATAAAAAAAAAGAATGAAAAAAGTATTGATTATTAATAATTCATTTAAAAAATGAGTTATGTCAATAATTAAAGAATTAATCCTAGTTGCTCAGACACGAGAGGAGATAGATAGATTTCAACTTTATAAATAGAAGGGTAGTTATAAAAGATGTGACTTGGCGTACCAACTATGTACATCAAGAATTATTAAAAACAATGACAAGTGCTAGAAGGCATGATCTAATAATTGTTTTTTTTTTTTTTTTTAATATTGAGTGATTGGGAAGCTTAAAAACAAATAAACTTGATTATTCAAACCAATTAAGAGCTTAATTATTAATCTAATTTTAGATTGGTATAGCTATTAACATGTGAAATTATGGATTAATATAAGCATGCTCTAGATTTCAATTGGGTGCCATAAACTTTATATAGCATTTCTTCTATTTTTTTAATTAAAAAATATAATTGTAAAGATCTATATTTAATTTATGAGATATTATTTATTTTAATTAAAAAATCTCATAATTTTTATTTATAAAAAACGTTTCACAAATATATATTCAAATTTTTTTTTATATATCATATCAGATTCCCTTAAATTTCCCATGTCATATTGCTTGCATCGACTTAGATTTAAAACTAAAAAAAAAAAAAAAAAAATCATTAATGGGATATTATACAGTAGTCAAGCTACGATCAGCTAGCAGCTGCTCCCATTCTGCTACAGATTTATCAACAGGTTCTCAATTTGAGAAATTGATTAAGCTTTGTTGCTTTTATGACACAATCAGCACTTAAAAGATTGGATTGTTTTTAAAGAATTTCAGGTCTTTGCACTAATGATATCAAATGAAGAAAATTTTCATGTCATATCATATATAAACACCCCAATGACATTTTGAAAAGTTTCAATCAAATATTACAGGCTGTTTGCCTGTTATTGTTGTCTAAGCTCAAGTAAGAAAAATCTTTGTTGAAAAAACTTGAAGGGATTTTCTGCTCCCTGAAAATGTGGTGAAGATTTCTCTTTTGCTGGATTTACCTGCATACTGAACATACAAGATTTATTTCATTGGAGGGAGTCATCTTGAAAGATGTAGCATTTTTTTTCTTTTCTTATCAATAGGACATCATTATTTGTAAAAATCATTTGCAGATTGATTAGCTTTCCTCTTTTTCTTATAGCTCATCTTGGGCGAGGCTGTCTTGAAATTCCGTCACGAATAAATATGTAAATGAATCGAATATAAATGAATTTTATTATGTTTGTAATTTATTTTTAAAATGTTATTTGTGATCATTTGTAAAGTATAATAAATGAACATAAATGTATAAAAATCGAGTCTGTTCATGAATTATTCATCGAATACAATTTATTTTTTTACATCTTTAGATATACACGAACTAAATATAAAAAAATTTTATTATATTCATGATTTATCTATTTAATTAACGAATTGTAAAATGTTATTTGTGATCATTTATCAAATTTAATAAATGAACATAAATAAATAAAAATCAAATTTATTCACAAAACTATTTATCAACTATTTGAACATGGTTGATTTAGTAGTTATCAAAAGCTTTATTTTGTATTAGCCAAGAATCACAATAGACAGATATGCATGGTAATGACAAAAGCAACACACCACTTTATCAAATTCATCATCCTAATGTGCTTTAGAAGTGGATGTAACTCTCAAAGGCCAAAGAATGGATGGCAATTACCAAGGAAAAAAGCTACTAACATTTTCCCACTTAGGAAATGATGGATGATCTCATGAAATTTCTTAAGAACTGCCCAACTTTTTCTTATTTTTGGACCATAGGGGCTTATATGGGAATCTTGATTTGGTTTAGTCCAGTAGAGAATGCATTATTTGGTGGGTCATTGGGGCACTTTCCTGCAAGAATTTTTTTGTTAGGTCAAATTATCTGCATGAATTATGGGCAGAAGTGTGAAAGTACTAGTTATAAGTTTATAGCTTCTTTTGCTGCTTTAGACACTAGTGGGGGATCCAAATGAAAAAGTAATATGTTTATAAACACCTTTAAAGATTGAAAAATAAAAAAATTTAAAGGAGAAATTTCCTTGAACAACCTTAAAAAAATTTTTTTAAACACCCTTTGCGTTGAAAAAATTGATAAATCTATCGGTAATATATATATATATATATATATTTTAAATGATCACTCTTGAAAAGAAAATTCCGAATTCGCCATTATTAGAAACAGTCGATGGTGGCAGTAGTGGTGGAGATGATGATGATGATGATGGTGAGGATACGGAGATGGTGGTTGTAGTTGATATCTTGAAGGCTCTACATTTCATTTCTGAAATAATCAAAGAAGAAATGCTGGGTTTTCCTATAAATGGGAAAAGATTCTGCCAAAAGCTAAGGGAGCTGTTCTTATGGATTCGGAATTGTGATAAAGCTGTGGTGGAGCTTTAGATATGCTTTCTCAATGGCTAAGTCTAGTCTTGTCCCTTTCTTTGGGTAGCAGCAAGGGACCCCTACCAGCACTGTAACTGAATTACATTGCAGCAGCTACCATCGTTCACTCTTCTCAAAGAGAGATGGGGAGATCAGCACAGTTTACTAGGAATGCTAAAAACAGGTCCACAATGTCATATATTATACCATTTACTGCCTTTTCCTTTCCTTAATATTTAATATCCAGCAGCAAGATTGAAGTTAATTAGTCAGAACATCAAATAAGAGTTGTCCACGCTTAAATTTAGAGCAAGAAACAAGAAGAGTGTTAGATATTGACTCAAATTTTAATTAGGAATTAGTTTGAATTTTAGTGAAATTTTGTTAGTTAAAAAATTATTTAGTAATTAAGAATAAATATTCTTAATAAGTAAGAGTTCTTAGTAAATAAGAATTTCTGGTTATTAAATAATAGAGCTTTATAAATATGAAGTGAGTATTAACTTTTAAAATTATGAAAAGGAATTATAAGATTTCTTTATGAAAAATAAATCTATAGGGATGTAAAAAAGAATTTGTTTGAAAAAACATCGGTTGAATGAAACAGAGGATATTTCATAGGTTATATGCTAGGGAGCATGGAAATTATGATTGTTTTAGAGGCTCGAGATTAGTGTTTGTTTATAATATTTTATACTTTTTATAATCTTTATGTTTTTATAGTAGATTTACTCTCTTATCCATGGATGTAAGCCATTGGGGCGAACCATATTAAATATTACCTATTACATGTGATTTATTTTGTATTGATCTCATTATGAAATTTGTTTTTGCTGAAAAAATCTCAACAAGTGGTGTTAGAGTTAGGTTACAAACATCTTCTCTCGAGTCGAGTATAGAAGCTCTCTCCTATGGCCTATTGTGCGAAATAGGAAGATTGTTAAGGTTATCCTACATTGATTGTGGAAGGGGATTCATTGTTGCAGATTGTGTTCATGATATTGAAGATATGCAAGAGAAGATGCTGTTACAAGACATTTGTTGTAAGTGGAGTCAACTAAGTAAAGTTGATTTGGCTACATATGAGTATTGGCTATCTTGTTTGAATCAGGTAGAGTCAACACTGATTCGATTATGTGTAGTCAGGATTTCTTAAAGGTAAATGTTGTGGTAGAATTTGTGTTTAAGGTAAAGATTTGTTAGATATTGACTCAAATTTTAATTATGAATCAAAATTGGGAATCAGTATGAATTTTAGTGAAATTGTATTAGTTAAAGAATTATTTGGTAATTAAGCATAAATATTCTTTATGGGTAAGAGTTCTTAGTAAATACGAATTTTTGGTGAGTAAGTAATGGAGCTTTATAAATATGGAGTATTAACTTTTAGAATTATGAGAATGAGTTATAAGATCTCTATATGGGAGATAAGTCTATAGGGATGTTAAAAAGAATTTGTTTAGGAAAATACCGGTTGCATAAGATAAATGATATTCTATACGTTATACATTAAACTGTATGGAAACTAAGATTGTTTAAGAGGCTCGAGATTAATATTTATTTATGGTGTTTTGTACTTATTATAATCTCTATGTTTTTATAATGGATTAACTCTCTTATTCATAGATGTAGATAATTAGACTGAATTACGTTAAATATTATTTTTTGCATGTGATTTATTTTATATTAATCTCATTGTGAAATTTGTTTCTGCTTAAAAAATCTCAAGAAAGAGATGACGGTGACCTATGTTACTCGAATTCGGGATAAGTGTTGATATTGTATAGATATGTGACCGACATAAACATGTATAATTTATTTTAAGATTTTCTATATATTTTGAGGGTCAAGCCCTATACTACATATTGTTCAAGAAAAATGAAGAGTCCGAACAACGTAGATGATGACTACCTAGAATTGCATTACATTTTCTAGGAAGTTATCATATTGAGCAATAATTCCAGTGACTTTATTTATGTGCTTGCCCTATTTTGATGTCCTCAAAATTATTGCTAGCAGCATTGATTAACATGTAGAACAGGAAATATCAGCTCATACCACCATTAGAGGAAATATTTGCTATCAATCATAGAAGGAAAATTGAAGAATTTGATTGATAGTTGATAACCTTTTTCTCAATCCCCCCACTACCATCTATTTATTAACATTTAACATCAATCAGAACCTCACATCAGACCAAACACTTTTTGAATTGTATAGGCTTAGGCCTATTTCAAGGAACAATGGTGACTTAAATATAAGAAAATACTGCAACCAACCGATTCTGTCTCAAAATGAAATCAGTTCTGCAAAAAGAACATATACGGAATTTCTTCCAAATGCTTAAAGAGGTACTTTGTTTCCAAAAATGGCAGCAGTTTAATCCCACTGAACTTTGCATCTGTGCCATAACAGTTGGTGCCTATACTGAAAATCCAGCTCAGTGATGCTTTTCTACGTGTAATTTTGGTATATGTTATGTCTTAGTGGCCACATCAGTAACAACTTTGGCTGTTAAGATTTATATGTAACTGTTCAACTAATCCCGTCATCAACTATGAGATACAAAGGTAACTGTTTTTATTTATATATATATAAGTCTGATTTGAGTATCGAAGCACATCTCGAAACAATTATCGATATCTCTTGACTTTCTCTATGACACGTCGTCACAATTTCCATCTCAATCTCCAGCAGGTTCCTCGTCCACTGGATCATTAATTACATCATAAACTACATCAACAGTATGCAAAATCTCTTTAAAAGACAATATATTCTCCAGAACATGAAATCACTTTTAAGAGCTTATGATTTAGTTGGTGGCGATTCACAATTTAAGCAAATAGTATATACTTGTTATGCAAAAACTTTGCGACAAAAGATTGCCTGATTGAACTGTAACAACAAGTTGTTGCTTATTAATTTGAGCACAATAAAGTTGGTGGATTCGATATATTTATCATTAAAATCCGAATGAAACTTTAATAGTGGAAGAGCAATGTCGTCACTTTTGCTTCTCACTGTCACTAATGAATCATGAATATTCGTCCCCATTGAAAAAATGCGCATAGATTTTCTCCTGTGCTGTAGTTTTTTTTTTTTTTTCTTTTCATTTTTTATCTTCTCCACCTAAGCACATGGCTGATCTCAAACAAACAAAAGATAGATTGTTTACAAAACAGGAAAAAAGGTTGATTTCTCTATATTATATGCTTTATGGTCTGCCAATTATACAAAAATCAGATTGTTTTCACTGATCAATATCCGATATTGTCATATGAGGTATGCCATGATCAATGTAAACTGTTTGGAATGGAACAAACTGACGAAAAAGGGGAAGAAAAAAATCTCAACACAGTGTCATATTGCATAGAACAGCAGAAGTCACCATCGCCCATCATTTTCTTTCATTAATTTCTCCACAAAGAGCAAAAGGTTTGATCAACGCTCAAAGTTTGAACCAGAAAAAAAGGCTGCTCTCCCAGGACCGTGTTGTTTGTCGGGTTCCCAGGTGTTCCGGGTGGGCTGAGTAATCAATTCCCTTGTTAGGAATGTGATGAGGATACAACTTTGGTGTTGTGCTTTTCAAGCGTGCTTAATTGTTAGGGACACTATTATTGAAACTAGCAGGCTATTCACATGTTGGATATCGACACTTCGGCCGAACGAAGAATTTTCATGGACCCGCCAACAGAGCGGTGAAAAGCTCAAGACGGGTTACGAGGGCCGTGCATGACATTGGATGAATGAAATCCAAAAGAAAAATGAAGTCAATTCCACATTCGACACCGTTTTGCCCAAAAAATATTGCCAAGTTGGAAAATTTTGTCAAATGGAAACTAACATGTGTAATTATTTGTCCAAGTAATAGTTGTCAAGTAAGTTAAGGCACGTAAATAACACACGTGTTCATTTTCGATGATAACAATAAATTTTTTAAAATTAAATATTAAAAATTAGTTATTAATGAGATAATAAAATTTAATTGATTGATGTGTATGAAATATATATATATATTATATGTAGATTTAATAATATAAAATATGATATATTGATATGATAAGAATATAATAACAAAATGAAGATGATGTTTAAAATTTTAATAAAAATTATATATAAATTTAATAAATAAAAAAAATATTTTATATTTTTATATTGATATGAATTATGATATTTAATTTTCATATAAAATAAAATTAATATATAAATTATTAATATTTTTATGATACAAACTGCTAGAGGTCAAACAGTAGGTGAATCAAATAGAAATTCATAAATTATTGTTTTGTTAAAATTACTTGTTCCATATGCATAGCTAAATTTCGGGCTTAGGTCCTAGATTTGATGAACCCTCTATGAGGCCTAAGCCCTAAAATTTACCCAAATTAGGCTTTGCTTTAGGCCCAAGATTTAGCCTCATAGAGAAAAAATTAAAGCCTAGCCCTAAACCTTAGTTTTCAATTGATTATAAATAAATTTTTTTAAATTACTTTTGTTGCTGTACATGCCGTTCCTTTTCAAAAGGGCGCTCGTTTCTTCAAATTTCTTTTGTCCAAAACAGGAAGCAAAAGCAAAAATGGCGGGAACTGATCCACCAAAAAATCTCATTTCTCTAATCCGCGACTTCGCTTCTGAGAAATCTCAAGGAGGTAATCGTTTCCTTTACATTTGTCATATGTGTTTTCTGCTCTTTTCCCGAGAAAATGCTGAAAAGAAATGAGAATAAAATTGAATCAAATCTTTTTCGTCTTTTTCTTTTTCATTTTTCTATATTTTATTTGTAAAATAAGTGGAGTTTTTTTTTTGAGATGTTTGGAGCGAACACGTGTAGAGAGAAGAGTGGTTGGATTGAAGAAGCAAATCGAAGATCTCCGATCGGAGCTTGAAGCAGCGAATGCAGAGCATGAAGAAGCGAAACGTTTAAAAGAAACAACTGAGCAGGAGCTTAAAGGATTTGAATTTGAATTAGCGTTGAACAAAGCTTCGGTTCAAGCCCTAGAGGTCCGTTGTTTTTACATTTTTTTGAAAGCTTTCTTAACTAATTTGTTTTAAAACTTTTTTTAAAAGAAAATTATTTGTAGGCGAGGATTTCTCACATTCAAGATGAAATATCCACCGTTGGATCTGAAGTAGAGGAGCTTAAGGTATTAAAACGTCCTCGTTTTTGTGATTTTTTATTATCTGAATCATGATTAATTTTTGTTTTTGTGCTTATTAACTATTTATTTGAAATTTTGCATGAATTATTCGAAGAATAAAGAAGCAGCATTAAGGTAAAGAAACCACTTTTTTTAATTTTTTTTTATATTTATAAAAAAGAATAACTGCTGATTCTATGTCTTGTTAATATTTTTGCAGAGATGAGTTCATCAGTCAAATGGTTGAGTTCAACACTAAGATAAGGTTTGGTGTAAATTATTTGAATCCTTGCATTAGCTTATTATGTTCTTCTCTTCATAGCTATGTGTTGGATCTAGCTGTTTGATGAATTTATTATCTGATTTTTAATTTTCGCATTTGAATGTATTTCTTACCATGAACCAGTCTGTAATTGCAGTTTTTACTGCTTTTTGGTTGAGGTAAATGTCAATATCCTCATTAAATAGGTTTTGTATTGCATGATATGGAAAAACATGTAGATCGATGGAGCCATAAAACAAGGGTGGGGAGAGCCTAGTAGCAAAAATAATTTAGGGAATCTCGTATTGTGTAAGAAGAAACTTAACTAGAGGATCATTATTATTTGCTTGTTCATTCATTCCACCAATATTTGATGATTTCTGATTTGCTGTGAGTTTACGATTCTAATATACTTTAGTATGCGCCCTTGTTTGAAAGGACTTATTAATGAAATGTTGCTTGTTACCCAGGAAATTCCAAGAGACAATAGATTCTGGTTTCCAGAACAAGAACACTGTTGGTAATGCAGCAGGTAGTTTTCATCTTTTTCCCATCTACACTAATCTTATTAAGGACATCAGATTTGTTCTAATTATATTTTTAGTTGAAATGAATCATATTGCTTCAAGAAAATGCAACTTCTAATCGAACATTTTGATCCTTCCTTTATAATCTTAAGCTTTATTATAGTTACAGAAATCTATAACTTTATGCTTCCTATTGCATGACCAAACTCAAGGTAATGCCGAAAAGCTTGTTTGTTACTGATGGTGTATCACAAATAACTCCCATTTCTTGAGGTGGTTAAGCTTAAGTCAAAATTTAGTCTTCACAGCTAGGTCAAACAACAAGTGCTTTATATAGATTGGTCATCTTGGCAATTCGCAAATAATAGAGTGGCTATGTTTTATCATGTAAACATAAAACTACAAGGTTTTCATTCCAGTATATTTACAAAGCAGACAGTGTGTCTAAAATTTTAACTGATTTCTCCATTTTGATCTTTCCTTTATAATCATAAGCCTTTATGTTAGTTACACAAATCTATAACTTTATGCTTCTTATTGCATGACCAAACTCAAGGCAATACCAAAAAGCTTGTTTGTTACTAATATTTTATCACAAATAACTCTCACTTCTTGAGGTAGTTAAGCTTAAGTCAAAATTTAGTCTTCACAGCTATGTCAAACACAAGTACTTTATATAGATTGGTCATCTTGATAATTTGCAAATAATAGAGTGGCTATGTTTTAGATAGACATTTATCATGTAAACATAAAACTACAAGGTTTTTGTTGCAGGATAGCTACAAAGCAAGTAGTGCGTCTAAAATTTTAACTGATTTCTTTCTTTTTTTCCCTGTCTTCTATTTCCATGTATAAAAAACTGAAGGAATGTTTACATGTGTTTCAGAAGAAGGCCATAAATTTGTAAAGAAGGAAGTTACTGAAATTGCTTCACGAACTATTGAGGATCAGGTTGCCCACATTCTCTCTCAAATAGCTAAAGAGGAGGAAGAATACCTTGCACAACAGAATATCCAAAAGCAGGTAACTAGTCTTTTGTGCACTAGAAATATTACTAATAAGATGCACTGTCAAAAAGTCTAGATGTTTCTAGCTTAGTTGCTGAAATTATTTGAGTCTTCATTCTTCTATACCCTCCTTCCTTAAAATAATCTGGGAATGAGCAAGTGGTCTGAGAACCATGCAGTTTCAGCTGGAGTTGATTGACACTGAAAGGAAGGTGTGTCTGATGGAGGCAATGATGCAAGAAACAAAAGCATTGGAGGACTTGACAGGATATCCTAATCACATTTGCATTTGGAACTACACATTGAAGTTTCATTAATTAAACATAAAGTCTTGACAAAAAAAAGTTTGATGGGAAAAAAAAAATTTCTTGTGCATATTTTGCTAATAAATCATACATTAATTATCTCAGAGCATTTTTTACATGTGACAAACCCATCTAAACAAAAGTCGAGTTGATTACTTCAAATACCAGTAAGTTGTTTTCTTGGCTAGTTAATTCTATATTTCATTATCAAGAAAATGACGGGAAAGAACAAAATTCTGGAAGCCAATAACTACTAGAAGTTGAAAAATTTTTGAGTTCTTATATCCTGATTGCCTTAGAAATCAAGGTTGGATCTTTTTACTGCTGGAAAATATTATAATCTGAGCACCGTCTGGGTTAGCCAAAGAAGTATAGATTTGAATATTTATGCTGGCTTTTATTGTTTTTTTTTCCTTGGAGGTGCTGCTCCAGCTAACATCTTTTGTGATGAAAAACTAGTACTTGTAAAATATCTCCTTGACTGGAAACAAGCAGGCTTCTGAAATGGAAAAGATATGTGCTTCCCTCAGCAAGGAGTTGCAGAAGAAGTGTATATGTCCTAGTTGTCATTCAGTTAATGTGGAGGCCTTGGGTGGAATTCTTCAGTCAAATGAGGCAAATTGATCTGTTTTAAGTCTTTTACATACTAACATTGCCTCCGTGCTATTGATGTCTTTAAATATAAAATTGCACGAGAATTTTTGGGACTATACATTTATGGCACTTGATAAAATGGCATGGCCGCAATTGGTGCCCTAAAGTTGAGATAAGGGATAAAGACAGTACCTCCTATTCAATGCACAAGGTGCGAAAAGATATACCGTTGTTTGAACTGATTTTTCTTTTTCAGCTTCTTATTGACAAAATTTTAAAAGAATTCCAATGCTCAAACCTTTAATATTCTCTTTGGAAACTCTCTTATCATTCCGAACAAGAGGCTTCAAGTATCTCAGTTCTTTCTTATTGTTCATTTCTTTGATAATTTTTACTTATATTTATTGAATTATAGACACTAGTTTTCATCCGTGGATCTAAATAATAACCAAGTCATATAATCCTGTCCAATAAAAGGAAGAGAAAAAAAGAGAAGGAAGATTATGAAATAATAATGCCTCCTCAAAGCCGGCCTGCAGTGAAATAAATTAGCCGAATCCACTCTCATAAGGTTATATCTACAGTTTGTGTTTGAGTGTTGAAGATGCTTCTGTACCCTTTACAATCAAAGATAGCAATGTAGATTTGCCCTCTTGATCATTTCTGCTTGTCCCCTGTAATGAAAATACGGTCTATTGTACCATGATTTATGCACATACTTCAAAAACTTAATTCAAAACTTGCTATCCTGTACATTGACCAGTAATAATATGTAGGAAAGACATGCTAAAATTATGCTATGGTAAGAATGGCAGAACTTACAATGGAGTTCATGACTTCTATCTGTGTTGAGAATAGGGCAGAGACTGGCCGATGATCGGAAACCTTACTTTCACTGCGAAAGTAGGATAAAAGTTTCACTCCTTTACCGTACCACAGAATCCTATCGCACCTGCCACCAGACACATAAATCATGCTTAAAAGTTTGTCATAAATTCAGGTCTTATATGTAGTCACTATGTGCCTAATTTGATAATGTAAAAGGTGGTTGAGTGCAAAATATATACCATGCTGGAGTCCTTTGTTTCTCTCCTGATCTGTTGGGAAGGCCATCCGAGTAGTGATTGCAATTTGATGAAGAATACTTACATGGAGGAGCAAATTCGATGTTTCCTTCTTTCCAACCTTGCAATACTCCTCCATCTTCTTGTTCCTTTTGAAGCTGATCAAATTTCTGCAGTGCTTTCCGGTCTTGCTTCTTTATCAGATGCCTAGCTAGATTGTCTTCCAAGTTACATAGCCTATAGTTGAGATCCCCAAACCAGAATATTCGACTGCTCCACGAAAATGATAAAATTTTATTTCATAAATCGGATTCTTAATCATTAGCAATCTTAAGGGATAGAGAATTTTTCTTTGAAAATTTTGGAGCCTCATCTAAATTGAGTGATACAAATTAATATCAATCCATTGGGGACTGATTTCATTCATCCTTCATTTTGATTGAATCTTTTGTTTGTTTTGAAGAATATTACTTACTCATGTCCTAAGATGGTGAGAGGACGAGGATTGTTATCTTCTTTGGCTGATCGAGGAAAAGAAGTTCGCCTAAAAATCTCCAAAACTTGATGATTTCTTCAACCTGCATCACCATTCTTCTCACCAGAAGCCAAGTGAGCAGCAATGAAGCAAAAGCTGGTTCCTTCAATTGACATACTAACTGAAACTGAACCTTTGTTTCCAAATAACCCATGATTCCACAAGCCACGGAACTAACTTTCACATTTGAAATGCAGTATTTCTTGAGCAATTCCTTCTTCATCCATACACTAAGAAAAACTCCAACCATTTTCTTGCTTGCCATTAGCTTGTATTTGCTGCCCCCAATGAATGGTCGCTGCTGATGTTGAGTTCTTGATCTCCCTCTAATCGGAGTATTATCATTACTTATTCCACTAAAACTAGCTTTTCTTCCAGAACCAGGAATTTTTACATAATGGTAGTTGTCACTTGAGATTGGATTCAACAATGGTGTCAACGAAGGGCAACCAAAGTTTTCATTAAGTGTTTTTCCTATTAGCATGTTCCAATTTGTTGCTTCAGTCGGATCTTCTGCTCCGGTTCGAGTTTTCAATGGTACAATCTCTTGAAATCTGCGGGTTTAAATTTTCTGGTGTCAATTTAGTTGATTGATTCTTTCTTTTGATTATATAGAGACTAACAGCATTTACATGATTTTTTGAATTATTTCATACCCGAGAACATAGATATCAGCAGCATCCTGGGGTTTTAGCCACTCATCTAAACCAACAGCTAAACTTCCTACAGTAGATCTGCCAGCAACATTCCAAGTTCCGACAAAAATTCTGAAACGTGGAGGACTGGTTAGCTAGTCGATATCTTCAACCTTTATTTCATTAACCATATATGTTAAGCCTGTAAAACACACCTTAACTCATTGGTTGAAGTGCATGGATCCATCTCAAACGAACTAACGTAAACATCTTCCATGAAATCATCACATTCATCTTCACCTCCACCTGCAAGAAATACCCAGCAGTCAAAAACCAATAGAAAAACTCACATAAAAAGAGGCAAAACCAATGGTGAAAAAGGAGAAATTAAGAAACCTAAAAACCTGAATGTAATTCATCCAGGTAGTAACGATCAGGTTGTTGCTTATGCTTGTGCTTGTGCTTCCTTCTGAACCATTTACGAAATCTCCCAGAACTTGACTTTGGGTTCTTGTCATCCATCGTAACTCCTAAAGAAAATTAAGTCCATACCACTAAAAAAAAATATATAGTTTTTAACTGTTGAATGCCATTGTGTTCATCGCGTGGTAGGAAGTGGAGATGAGCTTCAATGAAAGTTCAAAAGGAGACAAACCCACGAAGTCTAGACATATAATTCAAGCGAAAATCCCAAGAGATTGAAGAATGAGTGAGGAACGAAGAAAGAAAGATAAAATGAGAGTCAAGGCTGGGAAGGATGAGGAGAAAAAACTTCCTTTGCCATGTATATTTGGCCAGAAATGGTAATAAAGCGGATATCCATTAATTTTTAGTTATTTGTATTTGAATTTATTTAATTTTTATGGTATTTAAATTTATTTAATTGTTCATTTAAATTTAATATCAGTATCTGAATTTGTATCTAACTAAATAAGTATTAACCATTAAATATTTGAATTTATTAAAATATTTGTTTAACTTAATTTTTTTGCTAAAATATAAAATAAATAAAATTTTAATTTAAAATTCAAGTTTATTTTTAATTAATAATAAATACATAAAAATTGTTTGCAAAATTTGAATCATTTCATAAATATAAACTCTTATAAATTTTATATATGTAAATAAATAACAAATTTGAATATACAAGACTATTCATTAAAAATTTAAACGTGCTGAAATATTTGTTAACAAAGAAGTATTATTTGAAATCTTTCTAAATCTGAATTTTTCATAAATAATAAATTTATTATCTAAATCTATTAATTATTTATTCATAAGCATTTAAATTCGACATAATCTGATTGGATAATATGAATATCTATTTATTTTTAATTCGTTGTCATCCCTCTATTTGGGTTTGTAATTGAATTTCCTAAATTTCAAGGAACCACAAAAAAATATATAAAGATATGGACCTCACAAGGTTCTATCAAAAATTTCTTCTTTGATTATTAGAGCTGGTGGTGGTGGTGATCTTCACGTATGTGTTGTGCATTTATTAGGTGACAAGTTAATTTCATTGTCCAAAGTCAACAATCTAAAATATATAGGATAGGGGTAGACCTAGATGAACCCTTTTTCAAACAATTTGAAAAACCCAAATGCCCTATCACATTAGGATATCCAACTTATTAATTGAGGCAATGCCCAATTTTTTATTGACAAATACTTGAGGTCTCAAAAATTTCCAAGTTGGTTTCGTTTTCTTTGCCTAGCTGAGTTAGTCCTTTTTAAGATTGATAATTGATCCCATGAACAAGGAAAAACAAAAACAGAAGAAACGAATAGGTGTCATGAATTGATGTTTCATCAACTCTTACAATTGGTTTTGATTAAAGCAAAGAGTAGATTTTGTTTACTTTTTAACTTTTGTTTGAACGATCAAACAAGAAAATTTTTACCGTTTCATCCCGTAATTTTTAGACTAAATCCATTGGTAATCTAAATGAAATCTTATCTAGATTCGTTCTTTTTAGTGCAAACCAATTAGAGTGAATAAAAATTAATTTTAATCGATTAAATCGATTAAAATCAAGTAAATTCGATTTATTTTATTTGATTTTGATTATAATAAATTTTTTAAATTTTTTAAATTAATTAATTTGGTTAATTTTTTATTTTTAAAATTGATAATCGATTTGATGAAATTAATCAATTTTTTAATAAATAAAAGTAAAAAAATTAATATAAATATATTTATTTATTTTTTTGTTATAAAATTTATTGAAATTATTAAATTATTTAATGATTTAATTTAAAAGATACATGAGTTTAAATTTTATTAAATTAAATTTATAATTAAATAATTATTTATAATAAAAAATAATGAAAATTTTATTTATTTAACCTAATCGATCAAATTAAATTGATTTATGATCGATTATTTAAAAAATTTTAATTAATTCAATTTTTTGGTTAATAATAATTAATTAATTTAATTATTAATATTTTCAAAATCAAATTGATCCAACCAATCAATTACTCAATCTTAAACCGATTATTATGATAACCGATACAGCTGAAATATATAAAATTGATGGTTTATTTATTTATTTTTTTTAAAATATAGATATCTTGGTTTCAATCATCCAATTGATGGGTAGATTGGGAGTTCCTGAGTCCTGACCCTAACCAGAAACCGAGTCTCACAATCCACTCCCAAAGGGCAGCATTGGCCCATATCAGTTATGACCGCACCACCCCAATTGTGCGGTTGATTTGTTCTCATCACTCACCTTTTTCATTTTTTTTTTTTTGTCTCTAGTTGTTTATTCATCAAGCCATTCATTGGAAATATTTTATATCAATCTTCCATATCTTGTTAGCTATTGTCTTACTAAGTTCTTTGAGTATTTTAGATTATTGTTTTTTTAATCGAGGAAAATATCACTAAATTGGTAAAGAGAAACTCTTTTTATTTGCTAACCAAAGTTTAATTCTTATTATAAATTATTTGAGAATAAATTTTGAATACATCAAAATCAAATCGATAGAAATAATTAAGACATGATTAAATTTTTGTTCTACCGAAAATATATTCTTAAAATTGTTAAAAAAAAAAAGAAATAGATATAAGCAAAGTCTTGAAATATCCCTCACTGTATTATGTAGAAAAAAAAAGGGAATTTCACTGTCATATTTGATCTAGTTGCTCACATGCACAAGGTCAAGGAAGCAGCAATCAAGGTCGAATAGATTTTTCCTCCCACATTTTTATTGGATTCATTTTCTGTGCCTGCATTGGGCATTAAGGACTGCCGTTTCGTTTAATTTAAGTTTTAATCAAAAAAACATCTTGTTTTTTTTTTTTTTCTTTTTTTTTTAATAAAAAATGAGAATTTCTTTTGATTAGCTAATATCAGAATTAAAAAAAAAAAAGTAAAAATTCGTAACTTAATTCGATTGATATATATAATTATCATTAAACAGTGATATTTAATAGATTTAATATTCTAAATTTTATCGATTACAATCCTTTCTTCTAGAGAAGTGTAACTTTTTTGTAAAAAAATATATATATACATAAAACTTTTCACTCGTGTACATCACGAAAATCTTATCTAAATTATGAGCAAAACACTTAAAAAAAATTTGACTTATCAAAAGGATAGATAATATAGATAAATCGACATTTTTAATTTAAATGAGAGATTCTATGCTTATTTTTTAAGCAAGGAATTGATCATAATAAATTAAATTTTGAAGAAAATATTTTAATAGTAAATAAATGAATACTTTAATAACATCCATTCATTGAAAACCATTGAATTGAAAAATATTTATGCAATTCTTAGTCATAAAAACAACATAAATAGGGATCACAAAGACCCACCAAAATTAAAAAAAAAAAAAGAAAAGATTGATATTCAAAAAAGTGCATAACAAGATGGATGTAACACACACTCCAAACTTGAGATAAGAAAATATATAATAGAAGTTGATCATCATTTAAATTTTATGTTGTTCACTAACCAAGCAAAAGTGTAGATAGTATTTAATTTTTTATTTAATAGAGTAGGGAAGATTTGGTTTAGAATTTAGAAATATAGAAGAAAGCATGGGGACATGAGCACAGCTTTCATAGGTTGCAACATTCTAACCATAAGCAAACGAGTTTCTGCTCTTTGTAGATATCTGTCTCTCTCATTTCATTATTGGAAAAATGATTCTTTACCTGCTTAGTCATTAAGGGACCATATATATACTTTTTTTAAGAAAAATTATTGCATCTATCAACAAAATCATCATAGAATTTTTAGACTCCACGATCAAAAAAATATCATATCCATTGATAGAATGATTTTTAGAATTTTTATGTTGAATTTTATAAATTTATAAAAAAATTATCTCTTTTACAATCTTTCAATAAATTATGTTTGTACCAAGCTTTTCAGGGGTAGCATTTGTATTTTAAAGCTCAAGTCAGAGATCAACAGAGAAAAATAATAGGAAGAAAAATTTTAAAAAAGTAAAAAAAAGTAAGAGGGTAAAATGATACTTGAATGGGCTTATTTATACTTTAAAGAGAGGAGAGATAGGCAACCTCAATCCTAAAACCAAGGATGACTTGATAGATTGAGTTAACCTAAATGTTAATTATATACTCTAAAAATGATAAGTTAGCATTTAGAGGGGCCTAATGGATAGACTGGTAAGGTGAGGACCTACAAGTCAACCTGATATGTTAGCTAGGCTTAAAAGCAAAAAAAATATTCTTGATTGTTTGCTGATAATCTTTAATGGTAAAAAAAAAGAAATTTAATTGCTCTTTAAACCTAAAAATACTTGTAACAGATTTAATTTATGCAATCAAAAAAAGAGTATATTTTTTTTATTACTTGAGTTAAACATTCATTTTCACAGGTTCAAGATTAATTCTATTTCTAGCTCTTGAATTGTTTGAGGTTTATCTTCCATTTGCCTCGAAAAAAAAGAAAAAACGTAAGCCCATTTCCACCAAGTCCTTTTTTATCATAAAGATAAGATGACTTGATAAATTCTTGATAACGATGAAATTTCATCTTTGATTAAGTTAAGAACATAATTTTCTACCCTTTAATAATTTTATTAAATTTTCTTTCTTTTTTGGTTTTGACAAATATAGATGGTTTTACTTTTAGAGTCAAATATCATAAATATAAAATCAAATCCAGCTTTGATTATTTCTGTTATGCACTTTGTGAAAATTGACTTTGTAGGTCCACTTCTTTGTTTTTCATTTTTTTTTTTTTTTAGGAAAAATAGTGGAGAAAGTTAGAAAAAAAATGGGAGTAGCTATCAGGAAAAGGATTTATAATTTAATTCATACAAGTTATAGAATCTTTTAAGTGGTCATAAATTTAATAATTTCATATAGTATATATCTCAAAATTCCAAATTAGACTTTTAAAATGGGTTATGGCCAAGTATTCCAATAAAAAAGTTTGTTTTTTTTTTTTTTTGTTGGGCCAATTAAAGAGAAAAAAAAATCGCTCCGGCCCTTTTCCCATAGTCTTCTCAGCCCAAGTCTAAAAGTTTCTTTTTTTCTTTTCAATTTTGACTTACAATTGAAATTTGAATTCGAAATTTTAATTTTGAAGCCAACTCTAATACACCAGCTAACAACTCGGTAAATCCAAAAAAAAATGTTGAATAAAAATGCTGAAAGAAATGTTATACTATCATAAATTTTAGCTCCACCAAAATTTAACATTATTATGATTTTAAGAATGTGATTTCTCATCTTGAATGAATAAAGAAAACAAAATAATTTAGATTCACTTAACGTTAATTATTCTTTTTAAAGATGATTGATGTTAAAAGTGTTTATGAATCTAGTTAAATTGCGACTTATCATACCAATATTTTATAAAAAGCCTAACTTAATTATAAGGAACAAAACGAATGATACTCTTTCACCTATGCTATAAAGGAAAAAAAGTACAAATTAAAGTTTGCCTTTGTTGGATTAATTTTATTAGAGATGTCAATGGCTATGGTTTGAACAGAGTAAAGCATTCCTTATTTCTTTCCCTAAAATTTTATGTTATATGCATTATCGTACCTATATCCAATGGATATTTTAAATTTATCTTTACTTTTATTTTTATATATATTTAATGAATATGTGTAATTTTTATACTATAGCTTTTTAAAAAAATAAAAGCAAAAATTTATTTATTTTTATTTTTATCTTCTATATTTAAGTAATTTTTTAATAAAAATATATTAATTTTAATTAATCTAAAATATTAATTTATATTATTTAATAAAAATTTATTTACCCAATATAGATAAATATATATATATATGTAAGGTATGAGTACGTGTTATTTTGCCTGTCTTCATCCTTATACCCAATAAAAATTTAAAATTATATTTATCTTCAAACCCACAATATAATATCCATCTTTATTATCATTTGGATAAAAAATTGAGTTTCCTGTTGAGTATGGGTAACATTAATATTCCTAAATTTCACAACGAAGAGTAAAAACAAAATCAATGGCCTTAATATTGTAATTTGATTTGATTTTTTAACTTGACAAAAATGTTAGGAATCTTATTCACAAATTTTGGATATGGTTAAAGAGATCAAATCCAATTAAATATCTAAACTAATGGAAGTGTAATCAAACAATTAATCACTCATACAAGAGATAATAATTTAATATGGTTCAATCTAATTGGCATATGTTTATAAATGAAAAAAAAGATCTACTAGTTATAAAGAATTACAAATAAACAAATATATCAATCAACACTCATTCTCAAACAATAGTTATAGATCATTTTATTTTCTACTAAATCAATGAAGTATTTTTAATTCAAATAAACACATATTTATGTGTCTTACTATACTTTTATGGATTGTCTCATTCTCCTCTAGTCCACTCACACATACACACCTAACTATATCAAACTCATACCTATAAGGACTATTTTAATGTCCTCTAAACCTATGATGTGTTTATTCAATAAAACCCCATAACTCTTTTATATCTTTTTCTTATATCTAATTCTTTAGAGACCTAACTATTTATAAACATATAAATTTGACAATTAAAAATCATTTTCCTTTTAGAATTATTCTCTTGCAAATCTTTTTATCAATTAAGTAATATCTAACTAATTTCAAACAAAATTTTTATAGAATTTGAATTAATCTTAACAAAACGGTCATTAGAAAATTGGATTGAAAAACTCCCATAAAATGTAAATATGCATATTATAATTAGATTTGAATGAAAATTGAAATTTGAAGAGTTGTTTAGATAATAGAAAATTGTTCATTCAACTAAAAAAAAAAAGAATTTGTGAATCCACAATTAAAATTTTTTTTTGAACACAAGGTGTGGGATGAGGAATGGCTCAAGCCTAAGCCCTTATGTCCCTTGGCTCCTTACCACTTAGGCTAGGAGTGAAGGATATCAATAATTTAAATTCTAATTTGGAAGACAAAGAACAAAACAATGGGAAACATTACCCTTTAACTTTTAAAACAAAACAATTTACCCTATCAAATGAAAGGTTGATATGCTTCTTCATATTAGGCTATTTCCTCTGTACATAAAAACTTATCACTTCCTTTTCTTCCATCTAAAGCCAAATGCTACCTAAACATGGCAATGAAAGCTTCCAACTATTTCATTTAACTCCTTCGACAACTTTGGAGGCTTAATCTTTTCTTCAAGCAGCTTTTTTTTTTCCAATTTTTCCTCAGCTTTAACATTGCTTCTTTTTTTTGACCAGAGGATGAGCTCTTTCTTGCATGCTTAAACTTCAAACCTAAAAAAATCTCTTGCTGAGAAATTCTAAAAAAGAATCAAACTCAGAAAAAATCCTTACTACTGATTTCTAGAATCTTACTGCTATAGTTGCTTTTATGTATTAAAACTCCTTTATTGGATCAATTGCTTATTTAAGGTTAGTTGTTGATTACTGATTTTGTTGATGAATTTACTTTATTGATTGCCTAACAAAAAATTTTTTCTTAGCCCAAACTTTTCAGAACAATTGATTTACTATGTATGTTTTCCTCCTTTCAAAGATTTTAAAACTTTGCCCAATTTTCTTGCTTTTCAATGACTTTATTATGAATTGCTACTGTCTAACCTCTTTTGCTTGATTGTTCAAGGCTAATTGTTGTGTTTAATTTTGCTTTTTGCTTCCCTATTGATAATCAATTCTTACTATATTCAATTTTTATATTTTATTCATTAAATTTAATGGGTTTAATGAAAAACATTAGCGGATAATAGACTTGATGATGCATGTAAGCTATAATCGTAACTTAGTCCTTACTTGAACAAATTTGAAAACGTAATATCCTATATTGAATCAAATTAAAGCTAAAATCTTTAATTGAGCAACCACTTAAATTTTTAATCTTAAATTGAGCATTTAGTCAATTTTTTTAACTATTCTCGACGAAATTACATCATATCCTATAGATAAAAATTATCCTTAAAAGGATACTATAATGATATGTGACAAGTTCATTACTTCCCATGTGTTATTTTTTTAATGTTTTTAATTTTTTTCAAATATTTTTATCAATTAGTATGTTAACATGTGATGAACCCTTTACTTATCATGTGAAGTATTTTAAAATATTTTTTTTTCAAAAAAAGATAAAAACTATTCCTAAAGGATAGTATAGTGAGATAAGGTAAGTTCATTGCTTGCCATGTGTTACTTTTTATTGTTTTTATTTTTAAAAAATATTTTTAACGGTTAATATGTTAACATTTGTGGAACCTTTACTTGTTATGTGGAGTATATTAAAATAAAAAAAACTTTTTTCAAAAGAATTATTTACTTAATTATAATTATAATAAAACAACATAATAAGAGTTGAGTACATAATGATTATATGTTGTTGGCAATTATAATGCCCTCAAATGTTTTTGTTAAAAAAAAAAAACAAACACCTAGATAATAAAAAATTCATAAAAATATATTTAACTTATCAAAGAAAAAATCAATATTCAAAATCTTAAGACTAAATAACATATTAAATTTCAATCACTTATTAAGACCAAAAAAAAAAAAAAAATGCAACTAAAAATAATCAATTGAAAAAATAGCTTACATGAAAATCAACTAAAAGATCTCACAAAAAAATAATAAAAATTCTTTAAAAATTATCATATCTAAAATTTAAATTTTTTTTAAAAATGTCTTTTAAAAACAAAAAGTATATAATTAAAAACCTAAAAATATTAGATTTGAGATTTTTAATAAATTATAAAAAAAAAAATTAAAAACAACCAATCAATATAAACAATAATATAAAAAACTCTAGATATAAGATTTTTAAACTCTTTTTTTTAATCTAAAAAATTTTAAAACTAATTTAAATTACTTTTTATAAAATTAAAAAAATCCCCATACGATGTAAGAGCAACTTTCTAGTAATAATAATAATAATAATGTATTAAAATTAGTGAAAGAAAAAATGAAAAATTATGATGGATTTTTTTTTTTTTTTTTTTTTTAGCGATAAAGAGATTTTAATTTCGTCCAATACATTTCTTCCCCGATCAATCTAAATAGCTTTATTTACATCATATCTAATGAATTTATAAAAAATTACTAGCTAATGAGTTTACGAGAAATTAGTATGATTGTTTTTGTGTGCAAAGAAACGTTGAAATAGCAAGGATGATCTGGTTGATGTAATTGATGAACAGTTGGCGTACAGATTATACCAGTCATAGGTTAATAAAGTTAGTAAATGTGGGTTAATGCAGTGAATGAAGATGGATTTCAAATTTTTCAAAAAAAAAAAAAAAAACCAAAGACAGATTGAAAAGGAGAAATGAGAGCAGATTTTTTGCTGGTTTACGACAATAACAATAGATTGAAAATATGAAGGTCCTAACAGGATTGCTTTTTTGGACCATACAATTAAAAACACTTTTTTTCTAAAAAATTTAAAAATATATCTTTTTGATATTTTGGAGAAAGTGACTGCAATTTTTGAATGAAAAATGTATGTATTTATCACTGAATTAGATACTGGTATATAAAATGACAGATAATTTGTAATATTTTATGTTAAGATATATGGAATAATATTGTTAAAACAAAATTTGCAAGAAACAGTTGTATAAATGGTGAAGATTTGCGAATTCATCAGAAAAGCATTCTTCAAGAACCAACCACATCATTTCAAGCATTACTTTGGTTAGATTAATGTGAAACTAACCTCTATTACCACCATGTTTTACCGGACGAGGAAATGATCTGCCAGGAAAGGGAGAAAGATACACGCATTAGGTTATATTTCGAGAACGAACAACTACAATTATAATAGACATGCAGTCACAAGGTGGATTTTGTTAGCTCTACAAGCTTTAAGTAAGCATGATATACAGGAATATAAAGCATTTGAAATTCTTTGGCACAAACCTTGAAGCCATTCACACAACTATGAAATCATAGCAAGATACCTTGAATTTAAAAACAGGATGAATAAAAAAGTTATATGGAGAAAAGAAGACCAACCTGAGCCAGTCGCCGACTGTCTCTAGAAGACTCATTAACCAAGTTAGACTTAGCAGTTTCTTGCAAACTATTTTCTTTCTCCTCAGCCCTCCTCTTGAAACTGTCATCTTCAGAAGACTTTTCTTCTGGGTTACTACGCGATTCTTTCTTGCGCTTCCTCTGGAAGGTGTATTTGAGAAGTCTATCATTGAAGTTGTCCACCTTAGTTGAAGATTCATTAGTTAATGCTTTGGCATCTTTCAAGTCAGAATCTGTGAAGGAAAGCTCATTTCAGAAGATGAAAGTGTTGAAGTCTCCCCGGAGTTGCCCTCTTCTCGGACCAAAACAGACTCATCTCCAAATTTCATGTCATTGTCTGTAGCACTGTTGACAAATCTAGATTTATTGAGTGCCCTGACACCCACAATGACATTTTTTGGTCCTAATAATACGTGTTAACCCAGGATCCAAACGGGCCAATGGCTTTATCTTGGTTTCAGTTTCAGCTGTTTTCAATTGATCTTCATTTGATTTCACATTAAAGCAGACTGATCTCAACGTCTTAGAACAGCTAAGAACTGTTGATGACTGACAAGGCTCAGTGAGCTGATCCGGAAGAGACTGGAATGATGTGGCAATATCATTGCTACTTTTTACTTTTTCATTTCTTTTTCCATTATAGATGGCCACAATTTCATCTTTATGACAGCTGCTTTCATGACGCAATTCTTCTTCCAACTCACCGGAATTTTTTGCTCTATCCATACTACCAACCCTGATAGAGGACACAGTGCGAGAACCTTTAACAGGTTTAACATTTCCATTAATTGTATAGGTGCTGCAACGGTAAAGAACAGAAGATGGTTGACAAGGTTTCATGCGCTGACCAGGATGAAATCTGTGTGCTGCAGCTTTGATTATGCTAAATCGAGTCTCTCCTCCTTTTTGTGTGAACTTTGACAGATTTCTTTGTTTCTTCTCCAGAAAAGTCCATTGCCTTCAAGGTCTTTGTTTTAGTAGAGGATTGCATACACTGTCTCTCATGTTAAGCACTTATTTCCATAATAAACTCTTCCCTCAAGAGCGAATTTTTACCATCCAGATCTCCGGAAGTCAATTTACCATCCAGCAAATTTCCTTTTAGAGCACAAACTCTTTGTGTATTGTAACACCCTCAATCTCATATTGAAAGAATGTGTGGATATAGTATGATGTATATGTAAAGATCTAAATCTAAATCTGTGAAATGCCTTTTGTGAGATAAAATTGTGAGATTTTAGGATCAAATTAGATAATATCTCATAGGTTGGGCGTAGGTCTCCATAAATAGTATCAGAGTGGTCACCAATCGGTGAGAACTAAGTGTTATATCGTGGGAGTCACTAAGTGCTACACGGTGAGGAATCACCTCTAGAATCTTAATGTCTGGTGTGATCTTAGACTTGTGACTGGTGTGATTTTAGACCTGTGATTGGATTCGACTTAACAAGAACATCAAGCTTTAAAGGTAGGGAGATTATACCGTGTAGCACTTAGTGACTCCCACAATATAACACTTAGTTTTTGTCGACGGATGAGCGCTCTGATACCATTTGTGAAGATCTATACCCAACCTACGAAATATTGTTTGCTTTTGACCTGAAAGTCTCAACGAAGTATTGTTTGCTTTTGACCCGAAGGTCTCATAGTTTTGTTTCACAAAATGTGCCTCACAAGTTTGAGATTAAATCTCAATTTATATATCATACCGTATCCACACATTGTGGAGATTTACATCTAATCTGCGAGGTATTGTTCGCTTTTGATTTGAAGGTCTCACAGTTTTATCCTGCAAAAAAGACTTCATAAGTTTAAGATTAAGTCTCAACTTATATATCAAAAGTATCTACACATTCTTTCAATGTGGGATTAGGAACGTTACAATTTTCCTACCTTTAAAGCTTGATGTCCCTGTCAAGTAGAGTCCAACTATAAAACCAAAATCACACAAGATGTTGAGATTCTAAAGGTAGCTCCCCACTCAGATGTTGAGATTCTAAAGGTAGCTTCTCATCCCAGACGTTGGGATTCTAAAGGTAGCTCCCCACCGTGTAGCACTTAATGACTCTCATAACTCCACTATAAAGCATTTAATGACTCATACGACGTAGGACTTAGTTCCTATTGACTGATAACCGCTCCGATACTATTTGTAAAGACCCATATCCACCTTGCGAGATATTATCTACTTTGATCCGAAAGTTTCACGGTTTTATTTAACAAAAAGTGTTTCATAGGTTTAGGTTTAGATCTCAACTTATATATTATACCATATCCACACATTCTTTCAATGTTGGATTGAGGGTGAAGCTTGACATCATTGTTAAACCGAATTTAACCATAAAACCAAGATCACACCAAACATTAGAAGCCTCATAGGTTTAGGTTTAGATCTCAACTTATATATTATATCATATCTACATATTCTTTTAATGTTAAATTGAGGGTGTTACAATCTCTCCACCCCTGACGTCCTTGTTAAACCGAATTTAACCACAAGACTAAAATCACACTAAACGTTAAGATTCTAAAGATGGCTCCCCACCATGTAGCACTTAGTTTTCATCGACTGATGATCACTTTAATACTATTTGTGGAGACTCACATCTAACCTACGAAATATTGTCCGCTTTTAACTCAAAGTCTCACAGTTTTGTCCCACAAAAGACGCCTCATAAGTTTGGGATTAAATCTCAACTTATACATCATACCGTATTCACACATTCTTTCAATGTGGAATTGGGGGCATTACATGTATAACCATTTCTATACAACTCTGGCTTCTTGCTTGTAATAAGTACAGTGGCCAAGTCAGAGTTACGAGGATAATAAGTCTCAACATTATAAAATTTAGGTTAATCAATTTGCTTTGCAGCATTGCAGCATTTATTACCAGGATATCCCTGATTCAATCCATTGTTCCTCATGTCAGATTCTGTGACAGTCATATATCCTGAATTTAAAGGAGATTGTACAGTGCGCTCAGCTGTTGGATCTTTTAGAGAATATGCATCTTCACTGGTGATTTGCCAACTTCATGGCTGCACCCTAGTGTTCTTGGCTCTCTCCAGCTTATCCCGTAGACAATATAATTCCACTCTAAGATCTGTTATGATATCCTCTGCTTCATGGAGCTGTGCTTCAAGCTCATCGATCTTTCTCTTCTGATTAAAGGATGTTGTCTCTGCTTCAAATGTCTTTAAAGAAGCAAGCATTTGAGAATGCAGCATTTATTGTCAAAAAATGGAGATCTAAGTTATAGGATTGTTGCGGACAGCATCCATTGACACTAACTAACAACTACTTATGAAGTAGGCAGGCTTATCTCCAGCTTCTTTAAACTAACTGAATATTTGAATCCAACAAGAAAACTTTATGTTACTTGTGTTTCCATAGTAGCAAAATGCAAATACTTTATTCAGCCCAGTTGTTGCAGCATGTGGGATAAAAGGCATATCGATAGTAATAAGAACTGTAGCATCTGTGATTGCATCAATTTTCAATCAATTTGACATTTTACCACCTCTTGAAACCAGAAGAAGCTTAACCCTAATCTTATACTAGCAATTCTTCAGAAATCTGCAACAATTGGAGGTTGATCAAGCACCTCATCAACCAAGACTTAGATCCCTAGTACCTTCCAATCATTATATATATTACAAATCGAACTGGAAATTCGGATTTTGATAAGAGAAATCAAATTCAGCTGATTAATAAAGTCAATATAAAAAAAGATTTAAAATTTACTAGAAATTTAGTAAGAGTCAATCGAAAATCAATATTCAAAATCTTGATCACTAAAATAAACCAAATTCATAAAAGATTCAAACAAATATAATCTTCACCTCAATCGGTTTCATTTTGTTCACATTCATTGACCAGCATTTTCAAATTAGTTTCCTTCTTTTGCAAGCAAAATTTTCAAAAAATTATAATCCAGACAATTTAAAATTTAAAAAAAAATCTATAAATTCAAACTAAAATTTAAATAAAAATTATGTTCAAACTAAAAAAAAATCTCAGAAGGCTATTTTAATATGCTTTATAAATTAAAAAAGAAATTTGAAAAGAAGAAAAAAAAAGGAATGTACCTTGGCGTCGATCATGTGTTTCAAGCGAAGAAGCAAACGAAGCGACTCCTCCTTGGAACAATTCAGTTGGTGCTGAAACAACGCCGCTCTTTTTCTCCGACACCATTACTCTCACCACTGCTTCCTTCGCCGTGTTCAGTATTATATCCGTGTACGCCACCTTCAACGCCACCGTTTTTTACACCAAACATAACCAGAACAATCAATCGCGTTTCAAAACTCAATAATAAAAGAAATAAAGAAAAAGAAAGAGGAATTCAAGGGTAGTTTCGTAACTTACGTCCGAATCTCCCATCGCGATTTGGGAGTTGATGATCTTCTCACCTCTCAGAGTTCAGATTCGTCGGGCGGTCATTCCGTTGAGAAACGGAGCCTAAAAGAGGAGGTTAACTGAAAGGGAATTAAAAGACGTTATTGCCCTTGGGTTTGAATTTGAATAACGAAAAGGACAAAAAAATCTCCTGCCAAAACGAGTAACAGTCAGTTTGGTGATTCTGATTGGGCCGTTACTCGTTACTTGTCAGGGAAATTTGGACCCCACTTTTTGAATTTTTTGAGAACGACTTCTCTGCTGAAAACGTTAAAACGGTGGCGTTTAATGTTGCGTTAAAGGCACAGAGTAAAAAGGGATGGGGTCCACAAGGGAATTTTTTTAAAATTATTTTAATGCAATGATTTTTTTTTTTAATTTTGAAATTTGGAAAAGGTTTGGTGGTGGGGTCTGTCTGCCAGATGGAGGGTTAAGATTTGGAGAAGAAGTTGATCTTTGAGTTGTAGCCGTTTGATCTCGTTGCGGGAAGAATTTTTAGATCGCAACATTTTAATTACCGAGGTTTAATTTTTTTGGTACTTGCATTTAAATTGTTCGAGTTAAAATTGCACGTAACCAGTAAATGTATATGTTTGGGCCGGATCCACCTTACATTGGGCCTAATCTTTGACATTGAACTAAGCTTTTAGTTTTTTAGACCAAAATTATATTATATTTATAATGTATAAAATATTAAAATTTATACGTTTATATCATATTTTATATAAAAATTATATGTCATAATTCATATTAATATAAAAATATAAAATATATTTTTTATTTTATTAAACTCATATATAATTACTGTTACAATTTTAAATCATATCACTTTGATATTTTATTTTTTTTATTTTGTTCATATTATATTATCATATCATTTCAACATTATTATGTTTTAAATTAAATTAAATGCATCATCACAATAATTTAATTGCCGTTAAGACAGTGATGCCATATATTGCTTTTATCAATAGCAACAACTGGCTGATGATAACAGGACTGTGCTGCATCGCATGCTCCAGTAGACAGACACTAATGCTTGGCATCTCTTTTGTTTGTACACTGTTGGCATAGCAACAAGTTGATTATTTATGTGCCCCAAATGCTTTTCTGCTGGAAATCCTTTCAACTAAGCTGCAAATTGGTCAAATATGCACCACCACAGGATCTTAATGAACTGTTCGGTACAGTATTTATTTTGAATTATAATCACTGCTTTTGATTGATTCCTGGTAATTTGAGAACATTAGTATCTTGTTTAGGTTTTGGTGGTCGTAGTGGTGGATTTTACTCTTGTTTTGTGTGTGTATGGTTGTGTCTGGTAGAACAGGAACATTTACTGTGTTGAGATGGAGCTACAATTACAATGTCAAATTCCATGCTTTATCTACTTTATGGAATGGAAAATCAAGAATGACATGAAAGAAACGTTCAACAAGATTTTGAAGTTGATGAAACCCTCACGCCATACGCCTAAATCAACTGATTAACAATAAAAAATTGGTCAGGATGGCTGAGTCCTTAAGCAATTCAGGTAAAACACACCAAAGTAGCCACGTCGCCTCTTCTAAGGGGATGGATCACCATAAGGAGGGACTCGTCAAGAGCTTCACCAATAACTTGTCAAAACAATTACATTAAAAATTGATCCATAAGCATTAAATTTATCTAAAATCATTAAATACGATTTGTATTTATCTGAGATTATTAAATATAATTTTTATCTATTCATATACATTTTTTTTCGAGTTTCATATAAATATTTCATCTATTATCAATTATTTTAGTCAAACCATCATTTTTAATCTCAAGCAAGTGATAAATTAATAAAAAAAAAAAAAAAGGAAACACACAAAAAGAGAGACCCAACTCTGTAAAAGAACTCTCTCTCCACTAGAGCTTCTCACACATACCTTACTATCTGACTTTCCAACCTTCCCTTAAGTAAAATACTGACTTAAGCATCGGAATGAGCTCTAGAGTAACAACTCCGATGTCCCCTGATCGTATTTTCTAACTTCAGATCACAGTCGTTTCTTCCTTCCATCTTGCTTCTTCCAATTAAGATTTCTAAAGCCAACATCAACACTACCGTTAACTGTAACATGGATCCATCTGTCCACTCTCAAGGCTTTTAATGCATTTTGGACTTCACAATTTCATTCTGATTTCAGACCCTGATTGTCCATGGGTCTACAACCGTAAATGTAGGCCCGAGGAGCATAATTTATTCAATTAACATATTATCTAACCTCTTTCCATAACGATTTTAAAGACATAATTTCTCATATGAACATGGTTCATTCGGGATTTTAGTAAGAGAATGCTTTTGACAAAAATCGAACCCTAATCTAAGTTATTTATTAATAGTATTTAACAGCAATATGAATTTAGTAATTTCTTGCAAAGGCTAGACTAGAATATTGGAATGTTGAGGCTTATGAATCATGAGGCAGTCAATTTTGTTACATCAATAAGGAGTGCATAATTTTTCCAATCTTTCAATCAAAAAGATTAAAGAAGGTGCACGAGCTGTCTCCCATTATATGCAACAGAAAGTTCCCTTAATTTGAATCTCTGTTACTTTGGACCAAGTCTTTGCTTCTAGAACCATTCAAAATCAATCCAGAAAAAGAAGCAAAAAGAAAGGAAAAAAGTGAAAAAAAAAAAGAGTAATGACAGAGATTGCTTCTTGCTTCTTTTGTTTTTTTTTTTCACTTTGAAGAGTAACCATTAAATAATCATATACTAATATCATTTTGCTTTTTTCTTCGTTCCATCAAAAAGAAAAGAAACCAAAAAAAAAAATGTTCAAAGATTTTAAAGACATTAAAGAATCTTACATTGTTCGTTCTGTAATCAAAATACAAACAAAAAGATGTGCAGGATAGCTGCTGGGACAATTAACGGTCATGAATCAACATAAGAGATTGTACTTTTTAAGATAAGTAGGATAGCTGTTAAGGTACTGTTGATGCAATTTCTGGTCTGGTCGAGGGGCTTATTAGAAGTTAAGATGAAGAATGTATCAGACTTGTTATAAAAAAGAAGGTTAGGGGACATCGGAAGTAGTATTTTAAGATACTCAAATCAACGAGGTGTATGAAAAGGAAGTAAGAGAGAGTAGAAGACAACGAGAGAAAGCAAAAAATTGTGTAGAAAACATGGTACTTATAAGTTCTACTTTTATATATCTTACGAGTGATGACGTGATTAGTTGGACTGTCATGTGTAAACCTTAAATTACTAATATGGCAATTAGAGTTTTATTGACATGGTTATTAAAATAACAGGTACAATTTGATTTGCTTTAATCTCTAATCATGTCTGGTAACATTATAAACTTGTTAAATTGAGGTTATCTAAAACCCAGTCTAAGAATTTTCTTAAAAAATGTCCCTTACCATCTTATTGCAGCTGTTGTCAAACGTTCACATTTGGCTACTCCAAAAGCTACGCCAAAAAATCATTAACTAATACAGGGAGAGTGTAGAATATAGAGTGACAGCAAACAAGACTTCTCCCTCCCATGTACAATACCTTACAAAATATATATAATTGGATAGAAAAATTATCAACATCTATGTTACTTGGACTCGGAGCATAGGATCCTGATCCGTATCCATGCTTATTTGAAGGGTTCGATCTCCGTATCTGTTGGATACGTTATGGAATCTAATACTTTGAAGAAAATGAAGAATTAATGCATTATAGATGAAAATGTTTGTAGAATATATAGTGTTCAGACTTTTCCTACAACGTTTTGCGCTAGGTTTTTATTGGACGGAGTAAATTTCTTGTCTTTAAGCATCATGATTTTGCAAAATAAATAGTATGATAGATAGAATGATAAATTACTTGCCATATTTTAATGCAGAATTCAAGGAAAAATGTTTTGAGAAGTGAGCAACTTTAGTTATTAGCTTTTGCTTTATTTACCTGGGAGGAAAAGGAAACATGAGAGAAGAAATAACTAAAAAAAAGAAAAAATGGATGGTAGTAGCTGATTAATTCATGTCACAAAAAGCTACCGTTCATGTATGGTGACAACATCCCTTCATTATAATTTGTTCCAATTTTTGTCATCCTTAAACAAAAACAAGATTCGATAATTTTAAACATGATACAATAATATAATATTATAATGATAAAAAATAAAAATAAAAGTAATACGGTTTAAAATTTTAATAATGTGTTTAATAAAAACAAAAAAAATATGTTTTACTTTACACATATGAACACAAACTATGATGCAATAATTTTCAAGTTTTACGCGTATTAAATACGAAATAAACAGATATGAATATTCCAATTATCTATCTAACAAACCCAATCCATGAATTTCTCTATTAAAAGAGTTAATCAAGGAGAAGCAAAAATGGTGGTGGGACACGTCCAAAAGTTTAATCTTTCTTTCATGGTTGTGTACTTGATGCTCATGCTTGTGCTAGAGCAGTCACTTACTTCCTTGATATCCATGTAGAAAATCTTCATTTCCAAGTAGTTACAAATGACAATGCAAAACTTTTTAATGAATATATTTAGTTCACAAATTCAAAGTGGCAAAACAGCATGAACACCAGCTAGTAAAATTTTCAGAAAATTTAAGCTACAAGATTAAACAGATTTTCTCCACTTTGATCATCGCTCCAGGAGACTCATAGCAATTTCACACTTAGGCTCGACCTGGCGGTTGTCTAGACGTTGCTGCTCTCCTGAAAATATAAGTACAAGAAAAATGTTCTAATAAAATCCAAAAGTATATGCCAATTTTTTTCGGTATAGAAAAAGCCGTAGCGTGAGGATAAAAGAAGGATATGAAGTGTATACCAATTTGAATTTCATTGTAATGGTATCATTTTTCATATGTGGATTATTATATAAGAAGGGAACCGATTTACTGAAACAGAAGGAAAATACCTATGTATTTCAACAGGAAAGTACTATATATCAGTATGTCGATCATACGTGAACAATCTACAGTCAGGGTAGTAACTGTATGTGTAAGCATCACTTTTTCAGTGTCTTATGAAATTCAAGCCACAAAAGATTGATCTATCATGCCTGGTCATTGATGAGTATCGATGAAGGGGAGGCTAGTGGTTAAGTCAAGAAGAAAATATGCACATGCATATTATCTGAGACAAGAATATCTACCTGTTGTGAATGGGATCAGGTCCAGTAGGAACTCTTCTCTTGCTTACATAATTGAGATGGAAATCCTGATGAGAATTACGCCTCTCTTGTCCAACAAACTCCCAATGTTGTTTGAAATCTCTAGTTGAGGGAACCATTATAGATTTTGTCATTGCAGTTGCATGGTTTGCTATGATGCCAACAAACAATAGCCAAATAACTCCCACAAGCACAGTAACCCCAAGCAGATACTTCAAAGCTCTACAACCCCTAACCATATCTTTCGCTGCTTCTACAAGTTTTCACCAAAGAATTGCATGCCATTCAACAGAGAACTCAGAGCAACCATGTTGATTTTTAATGGAAGAAAATGCATGTGGAACACTCAGTGAACAGAAAGGAGAAATGAAGGGACGGTAAAGCAGAGAAAGACTCACAAGTGCTTTTAACTAGGCGGTTAAGAAGTCATTTGTCCTGTTTAAAGATGTAAGATTGAAGCAAACACTGTGTTTTGGGAGAGGAGAGAGAAGAAAATGACTGATAAAACAGAAAAGTTTCGTTGCCCTTGTTGCTTTATATATTGAAATAGGCCCATGGGAGCTCTGTTTCTTTGTTTTGTTTTGTGCATTTTCATGCAGCAAGCAGGCAAGCATATGGGACCTCACTATCTCTCCCAACTCTAATGTGTTCTAAGCTTGTAAAAGATATAGGGGCTTGTGCCTGTTATAGCAAAACATTATTCTGTTGTGCCCAAATGTATTATTATCCTCCATCCAATCAGAAAAGAACAAGCTCTCAAAACCAAATATAAACAAAGGAAAAAGAAGAATCTAATGAAAGAAGTTTGTAGATGTTGTAGATACATATATTCAAAGGGTTGCTTCTTGGCAAGCTAACACAGACAGGGAGGATTCCATCAATCAGCCCTTGAAAAGGGGAAAATTCGAAAGCGAAAGGCGTAAAACTAAGCAGACAACTGCCTGGCTAGATTTGCAGTTTTCTTACACTGTAAGTATCCCATCCTACTTTCCCAATTCATTTTTTAACCAAATATGAGGCACCATGATTGTTTGTAATCCAGGAAATGTTTGTGAATGTATAATAACTATATGCTCTGGACAAAGTGGCAAACATCCTGCAAATTGCAATGCCTTTTGAATTGTTTTTAAACAGTAAACAGGTCTTGAGAGTCCCACCACATAGAGTACAAAAACAAAAGAAACAAGAATAGATACCGGCAATTAGAGAATTGTGATTCGAGTTTATTTGCTTTATTAAGTCCTTTCAAGAATCTAAATTTGGACAAGAAGGAGATCCTGCTCCCTACTGTCTTGCAAAGGCATTGCCAATCACATTGAAAAACACCATAGCCCTACTAGAAAAGTTTATGTTAGCCACACAGCCAAAAAGAAGAAAAGAAACAGGTTCTTGCACCCCTTTTGATTATTGTAACTCTCTCTACCATTGAACAACAATTCAGAAACATAAAGGGAGAAATTAAAAAAAAAAAAAAAAGAAGGAAAGAAATACAGAAGATGCTCAATCAGATAATGAACTGGATTCAGTCGTACGCAATGAATCTGACATACTTTGAGAACTTTTAATAAGAAGATTCATATAACAATATTAGTAAAAAAAAACGAATAAAATTTGAAAAAAAGAAAAAATCCCAGGGAAACAACAGACAAGCTATTTAGGCTCATGTTTATTTTCTGGTTAATTTCACATGCATCAGAACAAAACTAGCTGTTGAATCTTAAAAGCATAATGTACCAAACAAGAAAGCACAGCTTAATCAGTCAGGAATGAAACTTAAAATGTTAAACACAACCTAGTGCATGACATCTAAGTAATTCCATTACTAATCTTGGGTTTCTCATTTGGCCAAAAAAAATCTTGGGTTTCTCAAATCATAAAGGTTCCTCGATAACTTTAGCCAAAGAGACATCAATTAGCGCTGTCATTTTCAATAGGTACAAAAATGATTTTGTGAATACACCTATGATTTTCTTGTAGAGCATTATTCCCTCCAAAAGAATTTCAGTTCAATAATGCTTGTTTTGTGGGACAACTCTTTCAATCATGTGAGAAATGAGACCCAGTGCAGGACACAAAAAATCCCACCCCCTAATCAGGACAAAAAAATCCCCCACAAGGCAATCACTGAAATGAGTAACTCATTTTGATCTCCAAAGAAAGATGAAAAAAGACAAGAACCAATGTTAACTGTTATGAAATTTATATACCAACAACATTTGGAAAATAAATTTTACTAAAATATGGAAAGAGATGCTTGATTAATTTGATAAACATTTGCTTTCCAAACTATGGTTGAATGAATAAGTAGTATTAATACTTTAAACAGATTATATATGTCTCACAGTCAATTCTTTTGCCCCCTTGCCATAAATCAACTTCCTTTACAAAAGATAAAAGAAAACCAAAACCACAGAAAAAGAAAAGGTAAAGAAAGGCAGAACAGCTTCCTCCTATAAAACTCAAAGTATCAATTGAAGTGGACCACCCTCCCCCTGTTAAATAAAAAACCCTTCTCTTTATGGGATCCATGCTTTTGGACAGTGTATCTTCTATCTGACATGAGGAAGGTGTGTTTTATGGGCATCTCCATGGCCCCAGTCTTGATTTTATGTTGGAGAGACCAACAGATTCTTTGGTTCAAAAAAATGTGCTTTAACCAATGTTGATTGCTCATTTCAATTTCCTCATCATTGAAGTGTTAAAAAATTAAGGGAAAGATAAGAAGATGATTAATGCAATGCACCCAAATGAAATTTTTGCTTCTCAAGGAACATTTTCTTGAACTATCAGCCATCAATCTTAATATATCACATAACTAAATTGATCTCAAAGAAATGATCAAATGAAAAATGAATGAATAAAAACCAAGTATGTGCAATCTATTTATACAGAAGAGGATAAAGAAATGGATGTAAAATGAAAATTTCTAAGCTGTTGGTCCCATGCATCATCCAAAAAGCACAGAAATGCCACATCTTTGAACTTTCTGTGGAGAAGCATTGTTTTCTTCTGGTTTAGGATACCTAGGAACATTGTTTTCTGGTTTTTTCTCCATAAAAGGCCCTATGAGCCTTGTGGTAAGAACGAGACAGATGATCTTTTTGCAATGCGTTGCTCAGATTTTCTCTTTTTTTTTTTTTGTAGGCTTGAATTAACAGTTTATAGATACCCGATGCCTCGATAGATAGTTTATAGTTTTAATTCCTCAATAAGATCAGAATTTTCTAGCCTCTGGATAACTAGTTGTTGGTAGTTTAGAATGTAGTGTATTTTTGGATAGAAAGATTTAATTATTTATAAATAAAATTAATTTTTGTATTAGTTTTATTCATGTTTTAAATAATTATGTTTGAACAGAAATAATTATCATATGACAAATAATCATAACTATTTGAATATAAATAGATTATTGTTCATAAAGGTCATGATTATACAGAAGTATATAATCATCTGAATAGAAGTTTATTTTTGTTCATTCATTATAAATAAATATTTCAGTATAACCATTTTTCACTACTTTTGATTGGAGAGTTTAAGATTTTATTGTATCTTAAAGGCATAAATGCCTTTAAAAAAATATTCTTCACACCTCAAAGCTAAAATTATTTTTTATTATTTTTCTTCTCTTATTTATTTATTTACAACAATTTAAAAGCAATTATGAGAAATTTATATTTCGCTCAAACAAGATATAAGGAAAAGAAATTGGCATGATTTGGAGATCAATATTAAAAGAGGCTTAAGGTGTTAAAGGATTAATATTTTCATGGACCAAAATATTAATTTTCATAAAGATCTTTATTAGAGGTATATATTTTATATTTTGCATAATTGTTGGTAAGAAGATTGACTAAATGAGATAAATACGTTAATAATTAATTTCATTAGTGTGTAAAGTCAAAACACAATATGTAAAACATTAATTACATTGCATAAGTTTATGTATATATTGAAATTGGCTCCATAATTGAGTTTAATAAATTGTATTATATCTATTTAAAAAATCAATGCTTAAAAATATTAAAATGAAAAATAGCCTGAAAACATAAAAAAGAAAGACATGAATTGATCTACAACAAAAAAAATTATCACTTGTTATCAAGTAATGAATTAAATTGGATTTTAATGGAATGATCGATTATTTAATTGTCATGTCTTGATTATACATAGAATAGGCAAATTGTCCCATGGTTTCTATGAAAAATAATTGGAAATGAGTAAAAGAATTTACCATGAAAAATCATATCTAAGTGGAGAATATATTTAGAAAATAAGATTTGGTTGCAAGATTAGTTTTATTTTTATATCATGGCACAAAAATTAAGATAATAAGTTGAGTCAAACTATTTGTATAAATCTATCATTGTTGGTTGTTTATAAATCAAATGTTGATATATATTTTTTAAAAATTTATTATTGGTTCAAATTTTGGCTAGTGTTCAATTTTCATGAAAACTAATTAAAATTAAATTGATGTATGTGAATAATTATTATTAAGATATGTTGTTTATGGATTAATTGGTGGATAATAAACCAAATAATTGTTATTATAAAAAACATCGGTAATGTAACATGTATTTTACTTGTTGGATATATTACACTAAAAGTAATTTTACAAAATAAAATTTATTGTGAATAATCACAAAGAAAAAGTTTAAGGTACAATTTAACTTGTGTTTGATGGTTAAAACAAGTAAGACAAATAAACTCAAGAATTTGGAATATAAATGTTCCTATTGTATAACTAATGAAATTGGCTTACAAAAGGCAGGAGATTAAAGAGATGCTTGTTTAAAAAGAAAATATCAAACTATTATAACTATGAGGTTTACAAAGGTCTAGGTTTTGAAATATTATTCCCATTAATGATAGCATTTATAAATTGTTTGAATTTATAATATAATAAGTTAATACAAGTTTATTATATGCAATGAATATATAATTTCATGAAGAATTGTGGCTGATGGTAATGTAAAATACATTAAGTATGTATATCTATGGCATCCCTATATTTTGTAAATTTTATATTAGTATCACTAATTAAATTTTGGCCAACAATTTGGGCTAATTAGATTATTGATTAAAAGAAAATGCATGTCATTAAAAATATTGAAGCATTTGTCGATTACTAGCATTTTAAAGGATACTCATCAATGTCTAAATTAGTCATGTTTATAAATTAGAAAAGAACATACAAATTCAATGTTCCAAAGGTACTGTTACATGCATGTGTTTAATTTCGTTTTATGATGGCATAGAGAACGTTGGTGTAATTTGTCATATATTATGAAAATGAAATAAACAAGATGAAATTTTTTTTCTTATATGTTAAGAAAAATATGAACTATGGAGATAGAATGCCATCATCAAATTAATATATTATTGGTTAAAGACAATGAAAACATTTTTACTTATTGTACCTGAAAAAACATTTTTGCTTCTTGTAACTGAAAAAAAGACTTTTTGCAGGCTATTAAAATAAAAAGTGAACAAGTTTATGAGGTTTTCAATAGTTTCATAGCAATGACAAGAATATGGCTAGTTATACCCCAAATTAACATATGAGCTTAGATAATAATATTGCTTTGTAAAAGTCGTAAACCTTGAAGTTAGCCAATCAATGATTTAATAAATACAAATTCATCATGAATTTTTGTATGAAATATGAGTAGAACTCATATTATAATTATTGTTTATATTATTTTATGAAATTGATTCTTTGGATTCATGTTGCATGACTTGCGTTGATATCATAATCTAAATATGAACATATTGATCACAAAATGATTGTGAAAGTATTTGAAATTAGAGTTAAATATATTATAGACTCTTTTTGTACATAGGCATATTTATCTTATAAGTAAAATTTGAATTTATTATATATCTAAAAATGTTATGATTAATTAAAAATGGTAAATAACAGAGATATATAAGCTGTATAATGGTGTAGAAATAAAGTTCTCATAAAAATTTGAAATCAAGTTTAGAGGTTTCAATAGTCATGAACTTAGAATTGGTCATTACACAATTAATATATGCATTGGAAACTCATGATAACATTTGAGATTGTTGGTTTTCACTAAAAACTATAACTATAAATGAGATAACTTCAATAACCAAATCTACATGATTTGTAAGTATGATATGGATTATTATGGTTGGCTTAGAATAGCCATAGGCCAAAATTGATGCCACAATCTTGATCACATTGTGGTAATTTTTTGTTATATATATGATCTAATTTATGGATTGTATAAATGATTTATCATCTATGGTTCTATATAGTAAAAGTTTCAAAGTATATTTATTTTGAAAGCTACGAGTAATTCAAAGATCTTGTGAATATGAAAACTTTTATAATAGCAAAAGGAATGCTATGTAATCCATTTGGGTTATGAAAATGGTTTTGTTCATGATAATAAAAAAAATTATTAATAGTCTCCATGATGAAATAGATATTTACATTATTTGTAATAGTGTCAATTATTAAAAGTATTTATGAATTGAAATAAAAAGTCTTAAAAAGAGACTATAGAAGCATGATTATATTTGAAATCTGCTTATTAAAGTAAATTTTTATATTGAGTTAAAATATAAAAGTTTTGAAAAATATAAAAGTTTTGAAACTTTTTTATAAATATTAAGATATTTACTAATTGTCTTTCACTAAAGGTGGATTTAGAGGCCTTATACTTAGAAAAAAAAACTACCAAATAGCGAAAGGTAAATAAATTAAAATTTGATTAAGTATATATGATATCTTGACAATTGAATGAGATATTCTTTAATAAAATAATATATACTTGCACATGGTGAGGGTGATAAGAATCATAAGAAACAAAAATTACTACCATAGTGTTGTAAGATTTTAATATAATTTTACGAGTAAATTATACAAGTTAATAAGTTTATATACTTTCTACGGTAAAATCATAAAAAGTCCTTAAAAATCTTAAAAGGACTAAAATGATTTGGTTTATTCATTGAATTTATCCAATTATAGTAAAAGTATAATTATATTAAAGATGTATAAAAATATGGAAATAGAATGATTGAAATTTATGAGTATAAAGTTGTGGCTATAACCAACACTAACTATTTTTTAAAATGATAAAAATGAGATAATAATGTCTGGAGCATATAAATGATATGCACAATAAAAAGTTCAGACATATTAGCCTGAAATTATTATATTAAATATTCAATCTCAAATGAGAGTAATTACTATAAAAAAAATTGAATTCCAAAATATTTAGTTAGTAGTACTATAAGTAGAATAGATTTAAACCCTTATTATTAGACACAAATAATGAAAACCCAACTTTGAATTAGTAACCTCTAATTACAAAATTTAATAAGTAAAAATAAATTATTGTTATGTGTCTGTTAAATATTAGTAAAATATATTCAAAATTTAGAAACTTGTATGATCAATTACATGTAGAGGATGAGTTTTTATATTCTTAATGGAGTATTAAATGTCTAAAGTAATAGAGATACAATGAAAATTCTACCTATATAAATATAGAAGTGATGCCGCTTCAACAAAAAGAATTCGGGTCTCTATTGTAAATGTTTATGAGTAGGATAAGCCCATGGCTATAATAGTGCTAAAAGTGGTTATAAATCTCTGACAGAAGATAAATAAGTATTGTATGTTATATCTTCAATTCTAACATTAAGAGTTGATGTTTAATCTGTGGACACCATCAATTTCATTAGAATTCTAAGATATATACGTTAATTAATGGTTTAAATCGAGAGATACATTTTTATATTCATAATATTTATTTGTGTGAAAGATTAAAAATTAAGCATCAACAATCCAAACTAATGGGAGATTGTTGGTATTTAAAATGTAGTGCATCTCATATTTGATAGAAAGATTTAATTATTTATGAATAAAATTAATTTTTGTATTAAGTTTATTCATATTTTAAATAACTATATTTAAACAGAAATAGTTATCATATGATAAATGATCATAGCTATTTGAATATAAATAAATTATTATTCATAAAAGTTATGATTATACATAAAGTTATAACCATTTGAATAGAAGTTTATGTTTGTTCATTCATTATAAATAAACCTTTCAGGATAATCATTTTCATTACTTATAATCGGAGAATTTGAGGTTTTGTTATATCCTAAAAATATAATTGTTTTTAAAAAAGTGTTATTTATGCCTCAAAGTCAAAATTTTTTTTTATTATTTTCTTCTCTTATTTATTTTTTCTAACACTAGTTTAGTATAAATATGATTGGTTGATGCATGTCACATATAGAAATACATTGTTTTTAATTGATTCATAGCCGAAATCATTTGTTATCAACTTGATATATGGGGTATGGTTCATTATCATTAATATCATAAGTAACAGTATATTATTCGGACTCCTGACGAGTACTGTATCAGATATGGCATGCATCACAGACATTGGTACATTTAAAATTTTCTAAGTTATTTCATTTATTTGGAGAGTCGGATATATATATATATATACACTCATCTCTATAAGATATGTGGACAGACATGAATACTTCAAGAAAAATAAAGAGTGAGAGCAACAAAGTTGCTCGTACTATATACACGTATACCATATTATTTGACATGAGAACGTTTGATTTTTCTTAAGTTTATTATAATTTATATTCACCAGGAGGAATCGATTATATTCAACACAAGTACATTAAAAACAAATTATTAGTCAGAATATCGTAGATATTAGAAGAAACTTAGCAACAGGCTCTCACAGTTTGTTCGATAACACATACTTGTCTAAATCATCAGACTTAAAATCGAACTAAGTAATCAAAAGAACTATCTAAAAGTTCAGGAAATTGCGAACATACGTATCTCAATGTCCCTATCCAGGATAGCATCAACAAAAGAACTTGCAGAAGATGAAGCATCAGTGTGGATGCTGACCTGATTCATTGTGGAAGACCTGTAATCATCATATGCTCCAAAACCCTGAAGTTCAACTTTGTTGAAGTTATGGTCACTTCGTTGTCTGTTCTTCCAGGAAGATGTCTTGCAATTAATATGATGCATTATCTTCAACACATGGATTTTTTCAAGCATGAAGGAAAGAATAAAATTGAAACCTGCTTTCTTAGGAACCAAGGTCCAGTTGCCAATTCCGTGTTTGGAATTTCTTCAGCAGTCCAGAGACCCCTGTTAACATTGGATTTATCACAGCAAGGGGGTCTTCCCATTGAATGATAATGGTGACTCACACACACACACACACACACACACACATATATATATATATATGATTTATTATATTTAATGGTGATGCAATTGATTCTAAAGAGAGATTATGTTTGAAGAGAAGAAAAGAAATGTTTTTAACAAGTGAGAAGAGGGCAAAAAAAAAAAAAAAAAACCTTGAAAATATGTACTCCCAATTCTAAGTGCAAATTTTGCGTGAACTCATGGTAAATGTTCACTTGCAAGGTAATTTTTGCCGAATGTGGTTTTTATTTGAAAAGCTTGTAGTGTGCCAAATTTCATTATCTGTTTATTTTTAACCTTTTTAGTAATTTTGTTTTGTTTGCTTTTTCCTTAAAAGTTTCCTTTTTGACGTTTTCAGAAGAACTCAAATTTCCTCTTTTTTTTTTTCATTAAAATACATAACTATATTGTTTATATAAAAATGAGATGACTGAAAATATTTATTGGGCTTTTGTGATAAACCATACAATTATCTATTTTTCAAAAAAAAAAAAAAAAGCATTAGAAATTTCGAATTAACTGATGAGAATCGTCTATTTGCTTACAAAATGTTGAAATTCTCTGTCAATTGGCTCCAGAGTATAGTCTAGCCTCCAAAGGCCACCATTTGCATGTTCATCAGAGAAAAGGAGTTAAAGACTAACTAATAGCTAAATCATTCTGTACAATGTGTTCCCAATCCAATGAAAAGATTTGCATCAAATGATAAAATTTAGATAATAATCAATGTGAGAAATCAACTTTCGAAAAGGAAAAACGAGATAGAGATGATAGTAACCATCTGTAAGATATGACATTCCACAATAAAAAGATTTTATGTCCTACAAAATGTGTGTGCATTGAGCACAACTCAAATATCAGTATATACAGCTATTAAATGGTTAACCATCTTTCTTTAAAGAACGCGGAAACAGCCTGGGAAATAACTTACTAGGAGGAGCATACCTTACAACTCTTCCTACAGAATCCGTAAGACTCGTCAGAACCCACCATGTAAGTAGGGTTCTTTTCACACTCGCCAGCCTTAGCCCAGATGGGGCAGTTCTCATTGTCATCAACACAGTCCCCGTTTGCAAAGCGCTTCTCCAGTTTATCAAAGGACCTGACATGGATCCACTTTGTTGCAGACCATTTCTCACCCTTTATTACCGGGCAACTTCCATGCAAACTGTTGGAATCAATAGTTGCATCAAGATGAAGACTGAAGAACAATAATGCATCGCCTTTTCTGGGTTTCACTGCAAGTATATGCAGTACACTGAGGACCATATGGTAAGATTTCTATTGCTATAATTTACTGGAGAACCATTAAAATAAGAACACAATATGGCAGTTTTGTGGTAATATCAACAGAACTCATTGAAATGACAGATTACTAGCCAATCCAAGAAGTGGGCCTATATATGATAGAGATAGTGCAGATAAATAATGGCAAACGGAAATGACACTGCTGTGTCCAAGAGAATCAAGATCAAAATGCATTTGTTCACTCTAAAAGAGAAAGTAAACAAAAAAAAAAGAAAAAATACATTGGCTTTTCACCTAATATCTCAAAGGGTAATCGTAATACCTGCATATCCATTTTTGGCACAATCTGACCAGCTTTCGTTCTTGGGCTGAGCAAGTTTTCTCTGCAGAAGACAAATGAAGAAAAATGAACAAAATAAGCAAAAATCATCGAAATGTAACAATGAGAGAATAGGAGCAAAGTATAAATTAAATAAAATTAAAAAAAAAAAAAGACTGCAAAAAAACTGGATTCGCAAGCAAATGCTTGCCTCTGAATTTGGAAACACAGTTTCCCCACCACTATCAACATCAGACAAATACATCAGTACAGTGGCAATACGGTGACCACCCAGCTCTTGGTTAGCCTTGTCAAGAAAATAATCGAAATGTGGCTCATACTTCTGACCATGCTCATAGTGTAGTATTTGCATGGATTCCCCATTCTCTGTTTGCAACACCATGTTCAAGGAAGATGAGAAAAATGTCCTTCCATACTGATTAAGAAATTCTAAAGTAGCAATAAGCAGTGATAAATATACCTACAGGAAGGAAGGTCCATGCAGCAATCCTGGCTTCAACATCAGCAACTACTTCATCCTTCATATCAGAAACAAAGGACACTACATAAGCCTTTGAAGTTCAAGAATCACCATATGCGATGCTCTCCAAACATGGTCCATAAATAAAAACTATCCTAGTTATCACAATAAGGATAGAGTAAACAGTCTCTAAACTCAATGAAACACATAACTAATCCTTGCATGCTTGCATCCACGACAGTAATTTATGGCATGGATTTGACGAGGCTTGAATTAGCCAGAACCAATGTGACTAACTCTTAAGCAATGATCTTTTCAACTGTTCATTCAATGAGGAAACAAATTCTTTTGGTAAAGAACCAGCATTGAAATTAAGTTTGAACAAATCATGAGGGAAAAAACCACAATCACACAATCCATTAATTGTGACAAACTACCACCTAAAACTTGGTTATTTATGAAGAATACAGAAAAAACTGCTGTGAATACAAACACTGTGGAATACAAATTCTAACAGAACATCAATAAAAAAAAAAAAGTTTGGCAATACTGCCATTAACTGGTTCAAAGCTCATAAGTATTCCACAACTTTTATTTGATAATCATAAGATCAAATCTGTCAACATCAAATGCAAGTTCTCAAAAAACAGAGCAAACTCAAATCATTGTGAACAATTTTCTCATTAAGAAAATTGTCATGACATAATTCTATAGGTTATGTTTGGTGCATAAGATGATGGATAGAATAGGATTATAATCATCCTATATCATGTTTGATTTGTGCCTAAAAAAGGGGACAGGATTGCAAGGAGGATTAATTATCCTCTTGGCACAGGATGATTCAATCCTCTCAATGTGGAGAGGATTATTTTTAATCCATGGGATTAAACTTACATGTCTTATTATATCCTTAAAAATTACATCAATAATTTAAATTGTATATACTTTAAGGAAGGATAATTTTGATCAATAATAAAATTATCCTATCCTAATCGTTGCACACATCAAACACAAGATATGATGACATTATTTAATCTAATCTTATTCATAATATCATTTTACTTTATCCTATCATAATCTTGTGCATCAAACACGTCCCGAAGCCATATACTTATCCTTTCTTCAGAAACTACAACAAGATTTCATTGCATAAAGTCAATTTAGCCAAAAATAAAAAATACAGAAAACAAAATCAGGTGATGAGGAAATCATTCCATTTACTTCTAAGTTCTATAATTTTGATCATTGATTCAACATTCGGATGCGGACACCATGAATAAACCAACAACATTCATCTCCTACATTAACAGAATTCCAACTAATTTCACAGCTTTAAAAAAAAGAGAAAGGCAACTTATGAGATTTACCTGAGCTTTCTGAAGAAACATGCCAGAGCTGGTTCGAACTTCACTTTCAATGCTTTCACCTGATTCATTATCTGCCACCATTGACTTCTCTAACTTATCCTTAGCCTGAAATCAATTCAATTAAAAAAAAAAGAATTTAAATTCATAAATCGAATTCTTCAAAAAAGATAGTTCAAAAATAAAATAAAATTGTTGCTTACCAGATTAATAAGGTGATCACATTCCTTACTCGATAAAAATCCTTTGTAAATAAAAGTTCTGCAAAAAGAAAAAAAGAATCATAAATTTCACAGTTTTGACTAAATTAAACCAAAAATAAAAATGAAAATAAAAAAAAAAAAACTGAGAGAAATTAAAGTTACCTAGGGTGCCATGAGAGTTGAGTAACACGAGTCGGATCAAATAGAACTGAAGAAGTTCCTCTTTTCATTTGAAGCACCGATCCATTAATCTCAGCTGAAGCCAAACAGAAATTAAGGAAAATAAGAAGAAAGAATCCGAGGAAATATCGAGAATCCATGAGAAAAAAAAAATTATGGCTTCAATCCGTAATGGAATTACAGAGAGAGGAGAAGGCTTCGAAAGACTTTGTCTTTCTTTTTTTTTTTTGTTAACTTTTAACTTTTTTATTTAGGATTGGCGTAAGGTTTTTTATTATTTTTAAAATTTTAATTCATCTTTACAGCTCTGATTTTATCTATTTAACTCATCTGATAAAAATCTTATGCGTCTAATTATCTCGAAGCCTTAATTTCAAAAAATTTGACAAAATATCTATTTAATTCATTCATTTATAAAAAATTTTTTTGTCTTGTGATTTTTCAAAAGCTTTTATTTAAAAAAGCAAAAAGTAATAAGAAAATCATAACTAATTAAAAATAAAATTAATATTTGCATACTCATCTAAAAAATTATATATTTCATGTACAATCTTTCAACCATATTATTTGCATCCAAATACATTTTTTTTTACTAATTTATGGCACGCGTGTGATGTATGTATAATTTTTGTTTTTAAAAATTTATTTTAATAAATAAAAACTTTTATATTATGATAATAATAATAAATATTAATAATTTAATTTTAATTTTGATATAATATAAATAAAAATTGATAACTTTTGATATAATTTTGATTTTTCTAACTTTTAATAAAATTTTAGTAACATTTGATATAATTTTGATAACTTTTAATATTAGTTTGGTAACTTATAATACAATTTTGGTAACTATTGATAAACTTTTAATAACTTTTTGATGTAAATTTAAATTAACCTTCTAATAACTTATGATATATTTTTAGTAATTATTGATAAAATTTGTGTCATTACATATGTAACAATGGATTACTATAGGAAAATGTAGATTTAGTTCTAATATAAGATTTTTTATATATATAAAAACATTATTGTTTCATTCAAATTTATAAATTTTTTCACTAAATTTTTTTTATTGAATAGGTTCGTGGTAGATATATCATAGTCTCCCAAGATGAAATTTCTAATTTCGTTTCTTCTAGTAATCAAAGTTCAATCTCTGACAACTTTAAGTATAAAAAATTCTATCAATGATTGACAATTATGTTATCAATGATTTATTATTATATTATCATGATTTATATATTGTTAAATTATGAGTAATTTACTACTAAATTAGCATTGATTTACTATTAATTTATGAATGATTTACTATTAAATTATGAATTATTTACTTCTAAATTGTTGATGATTTACTACTATATTACCGATAATTTGTTATAAAGTTATAATTTATTTGTTATTAATTTATCAATGATTTACTACAAAATTATCAACGATTAATTAATTTAGTACTAAATTATCATTAATTTATAACTAAATTGTAAGTGATTTACTACTAAACTGTCAATAATTTACATCTAAATTATCAATAATTTACTATTATGTTATTATACTTTTACTATTATGTTTGCTTGACTACTTAATTTTCGATTATTTACTACAAAATTATCACAGATTTATTACTAAATTAACTTTGATTCATTATCAAGTTATCACTAATTTATATTAAATTATCTATAATTTACTATTAAGTTATTGACGATTAAGTACTACTAAATAATATTGATTTATTTTTAAGTTTCCAATTATTAACTATTAAATTATAATTGATTTACTACTAAATTATTTATAATATACTATTAATTATCAATTAATTACTACTAAATTGAAACTTATTTACTATTAAGTTATTACTAATTTATTGTTAATATATTATTGAGTTATTATTAAGTTATCGATGATTAACTACTGAGTTATCACTTATTTTTATTAATTTATAATTGATTTACTAATATATTATTATACATTTATAATTATAAAATTTGAAATTTAAAAAATCCACTAATAATATATGAGATAATTTTCATTTTATATGATAACGTTATTGTTTTATTCAAGTATAAAATTTTTCACTAATTTTTTTATTGAATGGGTTCATGTTAGATTTATTCTAGCCCCCAAAATGAAAGTTTGGACTTCACTTTTACTAGTAATTAGGGTTCAATCTTTGGCAACTTCAACTATAAAAAAAGTTATCAATAATTAACAATTAAGTTATTAGTTATTTCCTATTAAGTTATCAATGATTTACTACTAAACTATTAATGATTTACTTCTAATTTACTAATAATTTGCCATTTAAGTTACGAAATATTTAACGTTAAGTTATGAATGATTTTTATTAAATTATTGATGATTTACCACTAAGTTATTGATAATTATTATAAAATTATAATTAATTTACTACTAATTAGCCAATGCTAAACTAAAAAGTTATCAATGATTAACTAACTTCTACTAAATTATAACTAATTGACAACTAAATTATTAATAATTTACTAATATATTATTAGTAATTTACTTTTAAACTATTACTTTACTACTAAATTATTAATGATTTACCATGATATTTTTAGGTATTTACTATTATGTTATCATTGATTTACTACTTAATTTTTGATTATTTACTATAAAATTACCATTGATTTACCATTAAAATATCTATGATTCATTACCAAGTTACTACAGATTTATATTAAATTATGCATGATTTATTATTAAATTATCACTGATTAACTATTACATTATCAATGATTTACTACTAAGTTATATTGATTTATTTTTAAATTTTCAATGATTTATCAATTGTTTACTATTAATTTATCATTGATTTACTACTAAATTATTTGTAATTTACTACTGTTAATTAATTACAATTAAAGTAAAATTAATTTATTATTAAATTATTACTAATTTACCATAAGTTATTATTGATTTGGTATTATGCATATATTATTATATTATTACTGATTTACTAAAAAGTTATCAATTATTTATTACTAAATTATCATTTATTTATTATTAAATTATCACTAATGTACAAGTAAGTTATCGATGATTACTATTAAGTTTAACTGATTACATTTAAGTTTTCAACGATTAATTATTAAATTATTAATTATCTACTAGTATATTATCATTGATTTGTATATATCTAAAAAGAAAATAATTACAATGTATGCTATATGATTTAATTTGTAAGGTAAAGAAAAACAAAAAAAGTTTAAGTTTAAATGACTTGAAAAGTATGAATAAATGCTTTAAATTTATTATCAGTAGTTTAACATGTAATAATAAATTAAAACCATAATATTCTATATTAATGCAAGTATTAAAACTAAATTTAATAAATATATACAATGCATTAAGTCAAATTTTCTAAGATATTCTTTAAATTTTTAGTTCATGATAAAATAGTACATATTAAGATAAGTTTGATTTATGATTTGATTGAATCATTACTATATATATTTCATAACTATTAGCGAAGTACAATTACATATAAAATATTAAAAATTTTGATGTGTTTTGTCACTAATGAAAATAACAAATTTTGCCTTATATTTTTATTTTAAAGTATACAATTTTGGATAAAAATTTTGTTATATATATGATAGAAGTAATGAGAATAAATTTACTAAATAAAATTATAAAAATTAAACAAACTATAATTGTAAAAAATATTAAATTTACAATAATCACATTTGCATTCTCTATAAAAAATTCTTCTACTAAATGAAAAGATGGTATATTTTTAATCGTTGCATCATGCTTATTACCATCATTCAAAATAACTTTTTTGGTATTTTGATACCAATCAACTTCTCCATTTTGAAAAAAAGGAAAGAATATTTTGCATTCTCCATAAAATGTTTTTCTACTAAATGAAAAGATAATATATTTTTAATTGTTGCTTCATTCTTATTACCATCATCAAAATAACTTTTTTAATATTTTGATGCCAATCAATTTCTCTATTTAAAAAGAGTGAAGAATATTATAAGGTTCATAATAGGCCAAATAATATTTAACTCTATGTTATTTTTAAGAATAAGTTTGAACTATGATATGACCTATTTCAAATGAAATGTTTGAATTGTTTCTTTCAACCCATATTATAATACAAATGAACGATTATAAACTTGTTGATCCAAATTAACATTTTTATAATACAAATTTCAAAAATCCTCAAAAAAGAAATATCCTTTAATCTCTACAAAACTTGGGTATAATGATTTTCTTCTAAAATTATCATTAGTATTTCTATTACTTTTGCACTTAAATTTTTATTGTTTTGTGTTCTTGTTCTGTTTTAAACTTTATTACTATGTCATAAAAGAATAACTAAAATAACATGAATTAATTAACTTAGATTTGAAACAATTAAAAACTCAAATTGAGTATAAATAAATTTTTTACTCATTTTAAATTTTAATTTAATTAAAATAATATAATCCACATAATTATAAAAATAAATTAACTTAACTTGATTTTAATTGATTTTAAAAAGTTAATAACTCAATAGTTATTTAAAACCCGAAATAATTGAACATAACAAAAATTCGAATTGAAATAGTTATCTAATCAAAATCAAATATTATTCATCTCCCGTAATAATTTAAAAGTTTTTAATTTAATTTTTTTTCCTTTCATCTTCAATGTTTTATTGTTATTATTTTTGTGGTTGAATTAGTTAATTAATTTTAGAACTATTTTTAAAATGGAATTGTAATTATAAGAAATGAAGTATACCTTTTTTTTTATTTAAATTTAGGACGATTGAATCTAACTTTTTTAAACAAAGAGAAGTCCGCATCAATTATTTAGTCAAATTTGCTTAAGTACATAAACGAATAATTGAGTACACTATGAATAGAAATAGATGATAGAACTTGACTCAACCTAGTTGGTTATTAATCCTAAGTCTAAAATCCAACATGATTAAATAAAGATTTATTAAATGAATTTTGCTAATGAATGCATTTAAATCACTTTTCAATTTAGTTAAATTATAATTTATAATAATTTTATTTTATATGTAAAATGATAATTAATTTGATGAATTTCAATTCTTTTGAACAAATATGACCTAATATGACAACTTTAAAAATTTTAATATAACGGTGAATATTCTTTAACTAATATAAAAGAGAAAATGAATGAGTATATAACATTTCTCCAAAATAAAAGAGTCATTAATTCTAAAAAATATACAAATGCATAACTCTATTTTTCATAAATCAATAGAGTTTTGCATAATTAATCAATCTTTCATCTCATTTTTTTACTTAAAATAATCTTCTGTTGATGTTTCCATCAATTAAATGTAATTGTACGTTATATCAATTAAAAAATTAATTTTTTTATTTAAAAATTTTATTATATATTAATTTTTATTAAATAAAAATTTTAAAATAAAATTTTAAAAAATAAAATAAAATAAATTTCTAACCTTGATATTTGTTATGTTTTCTTATGAAAACTACAATTATAAGAATAACAAACTTATTATGTAATACCTATATAATTTAAAATGATTTTATTTTCAGCATTAACAACATAAATTTTCTTGAATGAATGTAATTTTTACATAAACACATTCAAAAGATAGTTCCAATGAATTTTGTCACACCTTGAAAGATTTATCCAAAACAATTAATTTTTCTTCACTTAATAATTTTTTACTTATAACAATTTATGTTAGGTTTTTCAATCACCTAGATAACAAAAAGAGCGAGTACTTTAATACAATTTAGAAAGATTAACTAATCTTAAGATATAAATTAATCATAAATATTTACATTAAGATAAAAGTTGAAAGAAAACTAAATCAATTATTCTTTCAGTCAAGATAGACAATTCTTATGGCAAATTGACTTGATCCAATCCTTAGTTCTTGGTAGCTCCAACACTTTCTAAATCATCTAATTTTATAGTTGAATTTTAGTTAAAGTGTTCATTAAATTATATAGTGCTAATTGTTGGTTAAGGAGATGCAATTGATTTGTATTTGATTTGATATTAGTTTTTGTTCATGGGAATAACAATTATAAAATTCTAGAGAAAAAATACAAAAGAAAAATTAATTATAGAGGTCAGACTAAATTGTGAAAATAATACGTTGTCATACATTTTTTAGAACACTAGATGAAAAGATTTTAAAATCAAGAAAAACAGGGGAATAGTCACCAATCTTTTTTAGGGTGTGACTGGTCACCCAAAAGTTTAGTTTTTTAATAAGCGGTAAAACAAGTTTAAAGTTTATCAGAAAGATAATTTTGATCTACGAAGACAAAATTGGATTCAGGAGTCGGTTATGTGTGAGGAAGGATTAGCCCCTCACAGCGCTTATGAAAATTGGTACCAATCAATCATGCTTTATCTTCAGGGTTGGATAAACTAGTTTCGATTTGAAATTTAATAATAATTCCCCTCATTTTTGAAAAAAGAAAATCGATTTTATTAGTATTTTATTTATGAATATTGCAAAAATCTTTAGGATAAAGAATTATCTTAAAACTCTTCAACATTTAGGTAAAATTTAGAGATAGTTCCTTTTGTCTAAGATTTATTATAACATTCTTTAAAAATGAAAATAAAACTCTTTATAAAAGATAATTGTTGATAACTCTCCACTGTCTAGGTAGAGTACCAATAATTATTTTCTTCAAAATGTTATTTTTATTTTATTTTATAATTTCACATTTTTAAAGTATATATATTTTTTAAAACATTTCATACGAGAAAGTCAATGATGGTACTATCAAGTAGTAAACAATAATTAAATGGATAAATATGTGAAACAAGTGCAAATAATAATATATAAATGTACGTATTTCAATAGATGTTATGTATGATAATAAAATGTAATTTGACATCGGACCCTTAGATATAAGAAGACCACTTTGACTCTTTAACATTTAGGTGGAGTTTAAGTATGTCTATTTATATTTAAAATCTCATTTTAATGATATTTTTATTATTTTGTTTAATCTCATTATTATTCGAGTTAAGGATGTGTATGAAAAATTTTTATTATTTGGGCAACATTTGAGGATACACTACTTCATATGATATTTAGATACGAATTCTTAAAATTTTATGATGGTTTTGTTAGGGCTTAGGTCGAGGTTTTAAGATTTGAATGATTTTTAGGTGATGATTTGGGGTTATGAGTCAAATTTAGAGTTTGAGTTAAATTTAAGGTCTTGGTGGATTTTTAGGATTTAAGGTTTCATTTAAGGGTTTCAAGATTTTAAGGTTTTAGGTTTTAGGATTTTTGTTTTGGGATTTTGAGGTTTTAAGGTTTATGATTTTAGAGTTTCAAGTTTTAGGATTTTGGTTTTAAGATTTTGGTTTTAAGATTTTGGATTTTAAGGTTTTAAAATTTAGGGTTTGAAATTTTAGGGTTTTGAGGGTTTATAGTTTTAGGGTTTTGAGTTTTAGGTTTTAGTGTTTTCAATTTTAGAGGTTTGAAATTTAAGGTTTTAAAATTTTAGGATTTCGAGGGTTTTGGGGTTTCAAAATTTTAGGGTCTCAAGTTTTAGGGTTTAGGGTTTTGGATTTTATAGTTTTAAAATTTTGGGTTATAAAATTTTAAGGTTTCAAAGGCTTTGGAGTTTCAAAATTTGGAATTTTAAGGTTTTAGGGTTTGGAGTTTTAGGGTTTTAGATTTTAGGATTTCAAAATTTAAAAATACGAACATCTCTAAAAATTTTCAACATTTAGGTAGACTTTTAGAGTAAGCTCACTTTCTATAATTTTTGAAAATTTGCTAACATTTTTTTCATATATGTCTTTTCCATAAAATTTATTATTTTTATTATTATTGTTATTATTATTATTATTATTATTATAAGGTTTATTTTAATTTAAAAATATAAAAAATTTAAACTTTATCATTCGTTGCTTATCTTTATTTATTTCTTTACTGTCATCATTATTATTATTATTATTAATTAATAAATAAACTTTTATTTTAGCAAATTTAAAATTTAAATAATAATACTAATAATAATAATAATAATAATAATAATAATAATAATAATAACTCTAATTGATAAAAAAAAATTAAAACAACAAAGAATTAAAAAAAAAACCTAAACTGGACCGATCAACGGTTTAGTTAACGTCAGTTCAATTGAACTGGCTAGGTTAGGGTTGAAGGAGCTTGGCGAGTCGAGTGTGCAAGTTGCGGATCAACCCGCGAGCAAGCACACAAATCCTAAAGGGTCTAAACGACACTGTTTTGGTTCTTCAGCATATTATAAAAGCTCCAAAAAATTTTTAGCTCATTTTCTCCCTTAAAAAAAAAACTCATTTTCTTCTTTCAGCCAAAAATCCCAAGGTCGGCTATTATCCCAGAAGCCAATAACTGGTAGCCACTTATTTTACTGTTGGTAGTTGTTGGCCGTCATGTCGATCATTAAAAAAGTCTAAAAATTTACCAAAGATTCCTCTCAACACCTTTTTTATGTTTTTGGCCTTTTTTTCCCATTTGAAAGGTTATTTGGGAATGGATAAAAGTTGAGATTTTTGAAATCAACCTATCTTAAACTTCTAGGATTTTGATATTTTAGATTTTTTAAAAAGGTTTGGCTTACCTTTGTTTAATAGTCACCATATTTAGCATTAGGAGTGACCTTCAAGATTTATTTTAGATCATATTTTTTAGGGTTTTCACCCTAGAGCCATATTTTTTTTTTTACTCTTTTTTTATCTTTTTTATTATTACACCATACACCAAAGAATTTGACCTTATCCGAAATAGGAAAAGAATTTTTTCAAAAAGGGTTAATCTACCAAATAAGAAATTAGGTAATAAATAGAGACCCAAAATATTCATGGTCAATTTTTTAAGAGAAACTTTTCTTAAGCCTTTATACATGATCCAATATGAATTTTTTATAAGATGTAACATCGGTTAAGGTTCAGGGCTGTCAAAGAAAATGTTACAAAGGCCCAAAACAAGTATTTAAGGGTATTTAAAACCAATGATCATTTTTCTTTTAAAGGATACACTCTGAGGTGTATTCCTTTTTATGTTCTTATGCTTTCCACCAATTCATTTCTTTTTTTTTTCTTTATTTTATTCTTCATTTCCTTTCATTTTTTTCTTTTTTCTTTCACCTTCTCTTTTGCATTCTTTCACTAAGTGGATTCAAAACTTTTATAAATTTATATTGGCCCTTTGCCCCAACATATGAGATTTCATTTGGACATCCCTATTCTTAACCCTTAAACGCATTCCTTTTTGTCCCTTAGTGTGAAGGATGATCCTTAGAGTTTATTTTGCAAGAATTCAATCAGGTTCAAAGGGGTAACAAAAGATAACTTTCTACATTTGTAAAGGGATAATGAAAGACGACCATTTGTCATTTTAAGCGTAAACACTTAAATTGAAGAGCAGTTCCCTTTAGAAAAATGAACTTAAATAAAAGTTTTCATTCAAAAGCTTTTTTGTTTTTTTTTTTAAAATTATTGGCCTTTTCTGTTTTGAGTTTTTTCCTTATCTCTTTTTCAAAACTTTGAATTTGTCAAACTTTATTTGGATTTATTCAAATTTTCTAAGTGTATAATATCATAACCAATTTTCTTTTCTTTCATTTTTCTCTTTTTTCTTTTTTTTTGTTTTGTTTTTTTTACATACCCCCCATAACTCATACCCAAATTCATTTTTCCAGTAATGCGTTTCATGAAATATGTCCTATTTTAACAAATCACCCTTAATGAAAGTTATTACAAGAAAAAGATGATGTGGAATGAACAAGAAAATGATCATGTGGAATAAATTCATTTAAAGTATCAGATGATCTAAGTTACTCTATAAAAAGAGAATAAAAAGGTTGATCATAACTCAAGTTATCTTAAAGGCAATGAGATCTTTATTCTCTAACCAACATGCCTTCAAGACAAAGGATCCGACTAATTTTTGGGGTAAAAAGCTAAAAGGTCAGTATGGTTGAGGCCATTTTACAAGACTTGGGGTAACTTTGATTTAAAAAATTTTTAAAACCACAGTATAACATTGACACATCAAATTACTGCATTTGAATTCTTAAAAAAGTCATATATACTTGACTTTTTATAAACCACATTTTTTTTACATTAGCATTTCATTGTTCATTGCCTTGAAAAATAATATCAGCCTTTGATATCATATCATTATCAGGTGAAAGTAAGGTTCACAAAATCAAATTCAAGGTTGTTGAAGGGTTATGACTTATGAAATGAAGTCAACTAGGTGATTTAAGGAAATTGATGTTTAGGTATTGGAGAATTTTTAATAGTGATTACCAACTCATCTTAACTTAAAACTTTTTTTTATTTTTTTTATCTTTTTTCCTTTTTTTCACTTTTTCCCTTTCTCTTTTCTCTCTTTCTTTAAGGTATTTCTCTTTTTATAGCCTCAATACTTAACTGTTTGGGGCTTTATTCAAATCTAACATCTTTTCACTTTTTAACATTTTCTTTCAAAGAAAACCTATAATATCTAAAACTTAAACGAACTATAATGCACAATGTTCACTCATGCAATGCAAACATTCAAACTTGATCCAAAAATTTACATTCTCAATGGTACTCTTGAAATAATATTCAAAGTTACATAAACAAAAGTTCTCCACTTGACACTTCAACTTTAGCATCATTGACCCATAATTCTACTGCTATCAGTCATCAAGACCACTAACTAGTTCTTTAAATTTTATAGAATCTGCATCAATCAAAGCCTAAATTGTATCCTTAAAAGGTAATACAATCTTCTATGGAATGCTCTTCGATGGAATTTATACTTAGCGTTAGGATCACATCACTTTGGGTAGAGAAGTTTTCTAAATCTTGCAAGAATAATAGAGATCATATGATCTTTGACAAGTAAGATAAAAAGCTCAACGTAAGGCATTAAGAATGACTGATACACCTAGACTTTCTTTCTCTTACAGCTTTGTGAATGGCTTTAGTTAATTTTTTTATTTTATAATTGTTTGTGGTAAAAAAAACTAGAGCACATAGATGATGTGGTTAAAAAAAATTATCAGCCTGAAACATCGGTTGAGAATAATATGGTGATCATTGGGAATAGTTATTCATTAAATGTTCATATATCATGGTGAATTTTCTCTTATTTCGCCCTTCAACAATCATCTCTTAGGCAAATTTATCAAAAATATTCCCTTGTATTTCATTATGAATTTTTACATTGACATTCATAATTCTTCTCATTTTATCTTATTTTTTATTCTACTTGTAGCAAATAGCAAATTGATAAATTCTTATAACATATTACCAATTAGCTTATCATAATAAGAAGATAGAAGGGTATTCACAAATAGAAAAATTAACTCTCTCTTAGTTAAATATGGTTGAATTCATTATGTAACTTTTTTTCATCTAGCAGTATATTCTTTGTAGCTCTCATTGAGGCTCTTTTTCATATTTTGAATGACTAATCGGTCTAAAGCCAACTCCAATATATATTGGTATTGCTTCAAGAATGCTCGCGATAAATCTCTTCAAGTGTGAATTTGGCTACTTTTCAAACTATAATGCCAATTGGCTATTGTCTCAATCAAACTTTCTTGAAAATTATGAATAAGCAAGTTTTTCTCACCAGCATACCTAACCATTTTGTGACAATAATAAGCTAAATGTGTCTTAGGACATTCAATTTCATTATACTTCTCAAATATTAGAACATTGAATTTAGGTGCAATAATCATATTTGGAACTAGTTGATATTTCTTTGCATCACAAGATTTATCCTTACCTTCAATAGCTTGAACTTTTTCTTTCAAGAGATTATACCTTCTCTATTCATTTAGATTCCATAACTTCTCCCTTATGGGTCCTAAGCTAGGTCATCATTTTGATCATTTTCTTGAGCATAAAGTCTTTCGATAATCTTTTTCATCTCACTTATCAAATCAATATTCTCCTGATCCTTCATAGAATTACAAAGATTATTCTTGAAAAAAATTTTTCACTCTTTTTTTAGAGCACACATGAATTGTATTCTATTGAGTGTATACATAAATAGATGTATGAATGAATGCACAAATGATAAAGCTCTTTAGTAAAAAGTGTGAAAATTGGAAAAGAGACAAAAATTAAAGTCAAACCATAATTCACATATCTAAATACAAGAAGACAGCACATTAACATAAAAAGCAACATTTTTCAAACAAAAGAAACATGCAAAGCATTTTATTTCCCAATAACCTATCACTTGAAAACTTTCTTTAATAAAAAATTCCATCCATGTTCATTATCATGACATCCCCTTCTTATTGTTCATAAATCTTTAATCCCTTATAGTATTTGAATAAAAACATTTCGCATCTATGAGTGATTATACCTTATGTTTGAAACCCTTATAATTCTCAATAGAATGCCCTATAATCTTACTATGGCATTCACATCTCGCATTTAGGTTAAAATATTTGGGTATCGAGGTTTTAAAGGCACTAAAGGTACAAAGACAATAAGATGTCTCTCAAACAGATAGAGGTAAAGTTTTTCATATCTAATAGGGATATAATCTAATTTTTTTTCTTAGGTAATTTTTGGGCAACAGGATAACTAAGAGTTTGTGGATTTGGTAATGGTGCAAAGGTTTGAAATTGAGCAATTACCAAAATAGGTGGTTTGGGAATGAAAGGCTGAAGATTTTGGTTCACATATGGACTTTTCGGAGTTTGCATGAAGTTTTAAGACTTTATCTTTAATGCTTGACATAAGAAAGATTTGAATGCAAGTTCAAGTTTGAAACAATTGCTGAAGATTGTACAGAACTTGGTAACTTCATCCAAAAAATTAAATTCTAGAGCCCAGACACTTGGATGGTCAGATCACTAACCTCTTTCATGATCTTATCTAGACTTTCATTATTTTTCAAGCCATTGAATGCTTCAGCTTGCTCAGAAAGTGTACTAGGCCCAGTAAGAATTGGTTGATCATGACTCTATGAATTCATAAGACTTATTTGGGCTGAAATTGGTAAGGACCCTTAAGAAGGCACCAAAATAAATTCTTTAAGTCTATCAATGGTCTTCATCAACTCAGTAAGCTGTTTTGTCATCTCTTGAATGTCATGACCAAACTCTTCTTGATTGTATTCTAATGCATTAATTTGGGCCTCCAATTGATCCTCTTTATTTTCAGCTTCTTATACGCATTAAAACAAATATTTTATTTCAAGGGTTTAAACCAAAATGTTTATGCTATTTTCCTTGCTGAATGAATGACACAATTATTAATTTGCATGCTACAAAAAATATATTTATAAATGCTTAAATGTGATAATGATGCAAATATATTTATAAAAATGTAACAATCTAAAATATACAAATCACCTTAATGATGAATGTAGAATGAAATGATTAAATTTAAAAAAGATAATAAACTCTTTATCTATCCTAAATCTCTTTTTTTTTTCATTTTTTTTACCTTTTTCTTTTTTTTTATTTAGACTCTTTTGTTTTCCTAACTTTATTTACATTATTACCTTAAACACAAATTATGTTAAAATGCCCCACATATCTTAATTTGGATAATTTCTATGAAAGAAATTGGCATAGCTTTTATCTTCTAAATAATTTCAATAAAAGGTTGACACCACTGATGGCTTAATGAGAACTTCATTTGTTGATAACTTACCTAAAATAAATACCACCTCTCAAAATACAATGCTTATATAATGTAAATAACAAAATTAAAAACTTTACACATAAAATGAATCAATAATCCAACCATTTAAATAATAAAAATAATATCAAAATAATAAAATAAATACAGTGCCCTAACTTTTGATGATTTTTTAAAAGGTGACATGGCTCTACCTTAGGCAAGCTCCCTATGGCTCACGATATGCTGAGTCTGAATTTATTCATCTAAAAGTTTTCAAATCTAACTTTATATCATCATCCATTATAGACTAATAAGGCACATTAATCTTCATCTATTACAGGCTACAAATGAAAATGGTTTGGTTTAAGTGAAAGTGTTTCGCTAGCAAATACAGAGGTTATCACCTCATAAGAGCATAATTACTTTACTTCCTCTTAATAAGGACAGAGCCTGAGTCTAGAGCTTATGCGTGCATGTGAATATGCAAAAGTGTGTAAAACAATATATCAATAAAAATAAAATAAATAAACCATAAATTAAAAAAATTAAAATAAAGTAATAACTACTAACATGCAACTTATTAATTTTTATTTATTTATTTCTTTTGAAAAAGTAAAACAAATGGACTTAAATTAAATATCAAATAAAACCAATTAAATCCAAAATTCTCGATAGTGCATAATTAAAAAAATTTTTAGCCTGACTTTCTTAAAATCTTGAGTGGAGTCACCAAACTATCATAACGATTTTGGGATCATTAAATAAAAATTTTTAAAATTGAGAAAAATGGGGGAGTCGCCACCAATTTTTTTTAGGGTATGATTGGGCACCCAAAAGTTTATCTTTTTAATAAAGCGATAAAACAAATATAAAGTTAATCAAAAAGATAATTTTGATCTACAAAGATAAAATTGGATTCAGGAGTCGATTACATATAGGGAATGATTAGCACCCTAACAGCGGTCATGAAAATTGATACCAATTAATCATGCTTTATCTTCAGGGTTGGATAAAATGGTTTCGATTTGAAATTTAATAATAATTTCTCTTATTTTTGAAAAAAAAAATCAATTTTATTAGTCTTTATTTAAAAATATTGCAAAATTCTTTCTGATAAAAAATTTTGTTAAAACTCTCAAACATCTAGGCAGAATTTAAAGATAATTCTTTTCACCTAAGATTTATTATAACATTCCTTACAAATGAAAATAACACTCTTTATAGAATATAATTGTTAGTAACTTTCTAACGTTTAGGCAGAATACTAGGAATTATTTTCCTTAGAATGTTATCTTTGTTTTATTTTATAATTTCACATTTTTAAAGTATGCATTTTTTAAAAACGTTTTATGCTTGAAAGTAAAAAATGGTACTATCAGGTAGTAAACAATAATTAAAGTCATAAATTACGAAACGAGTGCAAACAATCATAAATAGATGTATGTATGCCAATAGATGATATGCATGATGATGAAATGCAATAGATAACGGCCCTTTAGATATAAGAAGACTACTTTTATTCTTTAACATTTAAGCGAAGTTTAGGTGTGACTATTTATATTTAAGATTCTATTTTTAATGATATTTTTTATTGTTGTGTTTAATCTCATTATTATTCAGGTTAAAAAAGCGTATGAAAAACTTAACGAAATAAAATTTCTTAAATATTCCATCATTCATGTGGCATTCGAGGACATACTACTTCATATAAGATTTTCATATGAATCCTTAAAATTTTGTGATGGTTTTATGTAGGGCTTAGGTCAAGGTTTTAAGGTTTGAATGATTTTTAGGTGATGATTTAGGGTTGCGAGTCAAATTTAGGGTTTTGGTTAAATTTAAGGTCTTGGTGAATTTTTAAGATTTAGGATCTTATTTAAAGGTTTCGAGATTTTAGGATTTTGGGTTTTAGGATTTTTGTTTTAGGATTTTGATGTTTTAAGGTTTATGATTTTAGGGTTTTGGGTTTTAGGATTTTGATTTTGGGATTTTGAATTTTAGGGTTTAAAAATTTAAGGTTTTGAAATTTTAGGATTTTGAGGGTTTATGATTTTAAGGTTTTAAATTTTAAAGTTTAAGGTTTTGGATTTTAGGGTTTTAAAATTTAAGGTTTTAAAATTTTAGGGTTTTGAGGGTTTTAATGTTTCAAAATTTTAAGGTTTTAAGTTTTATGGTTTAGGGTTTTGGATTTTAGAGTTTTGAAATTTAGGGTTTTGAAATTTTAAGGTTTCGAGGGTTTTGGGGTTTTAAAATTTGAATTTTTAGAGTTTGGAGAATTTTACGGTTTGGTGTCTAAAAGTTTTGAATTTTAGAGTTTCAAAATTTAAAAATACGAAATCTCTAAAAATCTTCAACATCTAAGTAAACTTTCGAAACAAGCTCAATTTTTATAATTTTTAAACATTTATTAAAATTTTTTCCATATCTATTTTTTATTAAATTTATTGTTGTTATTATTATTATTATTATCTTTAGTTATTTTTTATTATATTATTTTATAAGTTTTATTTTAATTTAAAAATATCAAAAATTTAAACTTTTTTGTTTATTTATTTATATTCTCATTATTATTATTAAAAATAATTAATTAAATATTTATTTTAGCAAATTTAAAATTTTAAACATGCATAAATAATAATAATAATAATAATAATAATTCAAAATGATAAAAATAATATTAAAAAATTAAAAAAAAACCTAAACCAGACCAGTCAACATTTTGATCAACATTAATTTAACTGAATAGGCTAGGCTAGGGCTGAGAGAGCCTAGTCGATCAAGTGCACAAGTTATAGGTCAAACCTCATGCTAGCACACAAATCTTGAAGGGCCTAAATGGGATCATTTTGGCTTTTTTGTATACTATAAAAACTCTAAAAAAACTTTTTGCTTGTTTCCTTCCCCTTTCCAAAAAAAAAAATCTTTTTCTTTTCTCAACCAAAAAACTCAAGGCCAACCAGTATCTCAAAAATAGATCATTGGTAGTCATGCTAACCGTTGCCTATTTTGTCACCTGTTTTGTCACTGATGGTTGCCAACTGCTGTGTCGATCACCAGAAAAGCCCAAAAATTCACCAAAAATTTCTCTCGACACCCTCTTTATGTTTCCAACCTCTTTTTCCACAAAAAGATCCCAATCTCTTTAGATATAAACCAAAACCTTTCGATTTCACCCAATTTTTTTGGCTCTTTTTAGTTTTTTATTTTTTGTGTGATTGATGGTGTTGGGTTCCCCATTTCTAACGGACTATGTTTTTTTTTTTTTTGGTGTTTGGCTTTTTGGTAGCTTGAAATTTATTTTTTTTTGGTTCTAGTTTAACAAAGACTTTTCTCTCTTTTTTTTTTATTTTTGTATTTTTCTTCTTTTTTGGTGGTTTTCTCGATGAGATTTCTTTTGGTTTGGTTTTTTTTTTTGGTAGGATTTTTCCTTTTTTTCTCTCTGTCCAACCTGCATCTTTTTAGATCTCTTTATAAGGCATGAATAGGGACAAGCCCCCATGTTTTCGGTTGCAATCCCCGCTACTAGGGGATGGTGGCAATTACAGCTAGGTAGATGACTTAAGGTATGGGTTCAAGGGCTATAGGTTCTTAGGGGGTTGTTTGGAGTAAGTGTGGCTCAGGATTCTGGTGTAGCTGGAATAAGATGCTAATGATGTCTCCTTCTCTTTTTTTAATTATTATTATATTTAATATTTAATTATTAATTTTAATAAAATTAAACAAAATTAAAAACTGAGGCCTAATCCGAAAAACCCAAACAAAATTTGATGTCTACATACGTTAAATTTTTTTTCAAAGAACTAAAATGATTTAATTATATTATCAATGATAAAATGATTAACTCATAAAACATATAAATAATAAAATTATTAACATACATATATAGTTAATATATATTAAAACAAAAAATTGACAAGAAAAAAATAAAAAAATAAAAATGTTTTAATGATTTAATTATGATTATTTTTAATGAATTTATTTATCAACATAAGCTACATATATAATTGTTTTTATAACAACTAAATAAACAAACTCTATATAATTATCTTATTCCTATGCACACTAAGTTTTGATCTCGTTCTATTTGTGTTTTCATTTGATGTGAAAAATCATTATATTTATATAAAAAATGAGTATAATAATAAAAAAATCATTTAAATTAAAATTTATAAAAAAAAAGTACTAATGATATTTTAATCGATCATATTTAACATTTTTTAAATTAAAATTTCATTAAGGGTATGTTAGTCTATCTTTTATTATAAAAAAAGAGTTTAATAATATAGATTCATTTAAATTAAAATTTATAAAAACATTTACTAAAAATATTTTAACCAATCACTTTTAACACTTTTGAAATTAAAATTTTAAATTTTTAAATAATTTAATTTCATATAAACTCTATTTTTAATTTTAGATAATTTAAATTAAACTTAAACCAATTTGTGAAAATTATATATTTAAGGATAAATTTGTTAATTTAAAAACTGATAAGGCTATTTAAGTCGATTACTATTTGCATTTTTTAAATTCACATTTTTATATATAAATAATATATTGAAAAAAAAAAAGGAAAAAGGTTGCAAAAAGAGAATTAAAACCAAAGGAGTCTGTCAATATCATCACGTTATTAAAATGAAAAAAAAAAAATTGCTCTTTAATTTCTCATTCCTCACATTGATTTTATAAACTTGAATTTATCACCAATTACCATCTTTAATCTTCTAAGTTATAATCCATCTCTTAAATACTATTTCTCGTTCTTCACCATTCCTATGCGGTATAAACCAAGCTGCTCAACTATTATTATTTCAAGGCATATTTTAAGTAATAAATACCCACTAATTGGGTGAAATAGATAAAAATGATTACTTAAATAAATATTAAAAAATTAAAAAAAAAGATTTTACTGATATCTTAAGGTTTTTTTTTGGTAAAAATAAAAGAAATAGACGAGACGAAAAACTTATTAATTTAATAATTAAATTACAAAGTAAAAAAATGATTATAAATTTTAATTATTATATTAACAAAATTTTCATCATTTTCTCTTTCCATCCTTCTTATAAATTAAAACCTTATAAAAAGAAATAAAGTAAAATAACTACGCTTATGTTTTTAAGATAAATAAAAAGGTAGAAGTAGATAAGCGAATTTTAAAATCCGGATTCTCATTTTATTTAAAAATGAAATTACCATTATAACTATATTAATATATATTTTTATTATATAATTTATCTTTTTTGTCATTTTTCCAATTGAATTGGTGTCACTTAAAATGACACCAAATCAGGAATTTTATAATTAGTATACATACCAAAATATTACAATGGGGCAAAATATCTCACATTCAGCAGAAAAAACCTAAGAAAGGAAACCTAATTAGTGAATAAAGTTTTCTAGCACCCCATGACTTTATTAGGAGAAAGCTTGGGTTTTTCCACCACAGTTCCATCATTTCCAGCCAAGGCTCTGTACTTATCTTTCCTAGTGAAACTTGTGCATTCATATGATAAGCTTGAAGCAATCATTCTTTGAATGTAATTGGCTACTTCATGGCTTGATTTCCCAGCACTACAAGTTAATTCATAGGGCAACTTGTTCAAGAATGTTACTTCATACGCAGGGCTAGGGTTCATGAAGAAGTAAAAGGGGTCCATCCCTTTCCAACCCCTAGCTGTTGTTCCATGGAACATGCTCATCCGATTCAGCATAGCTACCGGAACAAGTTCATCGGTTAATTCAGCGAATAAGGCTGAAAACCTTAGTAAAAATGGTTCCCTACATGTTGTTCCTTCGGGGCATATGACTAGGTCACCTTCTTCTAATAATTTTTTGATCATGGAAGCATCCTTGGCTCGATCACGATTAAGACGAACGGTCTTGATAGGGGAGATAACTTCGGATAAACGCGATAAAGAGTATGTCACGGCAGGGATTGGACGGCCTAAAGCGGTGGAGAGGAAGATGGGGTCAAGTAGGGTTCTATGAGAGCAAATGAAAAGGACTCCAGTTTGACCTATTGATTTTTTAGCTGGAGGGGGTGGAGTCCCTTTGATGTAAACTCTTACACCAAGTGCCCAAAAGGCATAATAGACTAATGGCATGGGGAGGAGGGAGCCGGCGGCGATGCGGAGGCAGGCAAGGAGGAAGCCGACTGGGATCCAAAGAATGATGAGAAGTGCCATGAATGGGGTTGGTTTTTGAACAAGCCGACCATCATGGAAAACAATTGGTTTTGGCAGTTTGTCAAGGGTTACCGGTTCAAACTCAGGCTTTGCTAGAACCACATAACTTTCCTACAAACGAAATTAAAATTTTCATCACTAGCAAATCATTCATTATAGTAATCTCCCAAGTTATTTTAAATAAAGAAATATATGAATATTATAATTTTCATTTTCAATAGAAATTATAGTTAAATGCTACTTATTAGTGACGTTTTATATTACAAATGACATTATATGTATATTTAGTGACATTTTCGATAAAAATACCATTAATTTTTTAAAAATACAAAATTTAACGGCGTTTGTTAAAAAAACTATTAAAAAACTATCATTAAATACCCATTTTTTTTATAAGGTTTAATCAAGATTTGGAAAAGAATATGTATATCCCATACACGATAAGATTAAATGATTTAGAGTTTAAAGTTTAAATCATTAAATTAATTAGAGTTGATTCTATACTTGTACAAACTAATTAGTATATCATAAATTTATATTTTTCCATCAGTTAGTCTTAAACATGAGTTTTGGAACTTAAACTCGGCTTGATCCAACATAAAATTTAATTTTATTAAGAAAATTAATTTTTTTGCTTTAATTCTGAAATATATTTTAAATGATAATATTTTTATATTTTTCATATATTTTTAATATAATTAATGGCTAACATCAAGTTGGGTCTTGTACAAGATTTTTGAATAATCGATTGAGCTTGATCCAACCTATAAATAGGTTTAATCATAATAAACAAGCAATTTATGTATCAATCTTAAAAGATATAATTAAATTTATAATTCATTTTGAATCAATATTTTATAAAATTATAATTAATTTTTGTAATTAGAATTCAAATTATAAAGCATGTATTATAGGATATTTAATTCTAGCATGAAAAGTGTTAGATGGCAAACCTGGCACAATTTCATGAAAGGAAAATCAGTCTTTCGATCGCCTAAAGCAATATCTGGCATAGGCTCATTCTTAAATGCTTTCTCAAGTGCATCAGCCTTATTGATTCCTACAAGAATCCCTGGACTCTCCACCAAACCAGTTGCTCTACCTCCAAGCACATGAATTTCAGTTCCAATAACCATATCAGCTCCCAAAAAATCCTTAATAAATGGCTCCACCATAACCCTAGGGTTGGCCGTAAGAACACATCTTTTCCCACATGAAGAGAACACCCTCAATGTCTCCGGATGCAAATCACTCGAGTAAAACTTAGGCAAAACAGCTCGAGCCACGGATTCAATATCGGACACTTTCATTCCTACAAAGGTTGTGAAAATCAGAACCCGAATACCGGCTGATTCGGAGATAAAGTAGTAAAGGATTCCAGCAATAGGGGAAGCTAATAGCAAGAAGAGAAGCCTAAATATGCCACCAGCTTCAAAGGCAACTAATGCAAAGTAAGGGAAAGAGCTTCGTCCTCTTAGTAGGGTTCCATCCATGTCGGTGACCACCGTGTGTTTTTCACGCCCAGTTGATGCACATTGAGCAATGTTCGGAAAAAATGAAGTAGGGTTTTGTTTAGCTTCTGCCATTGTTAGGCTTTTAGAACAATTTTTTTTTCTTTTTATTTTTTTGAAGTTCACTTGGTTTTGAGGTTTGCTTTGAGTTTTATATATATATGTATGTATGTATAGAAAAGTTATAAAGTGAAGAACAAAATGGTTGGTGGCGTCGAGATTTCCGAACAAAATTCTTTGGAAAGAACGATTAGATTTTTTTTTCAGTTTTTTCTTTTTCAAGTCTTGTAGTTAAAAAAGAGGCAACAATGATTGCTGAAAAAATATATTTGTACGTTATCAAGAAGACAAAATTGGAGCAAAGTTCAATCAACTCTATTTTTTCTTCTATAAAAAAAAATTAGGTGAGAATAGACTATTTCCTTAAAGCTACCATGACCGTAGGTTTCTAAAAAAATTTTATATTAAATTTACAAATTATTTATTAAAGAAATTGTTAACAATGAGAATCAAACCTATACTTTATAAGTAAAATATTCAATTTTTTATCGATTCAACAAATCTTGGCCTTACTTTTTTCAAATGGCTAGTTTGTCAAATAAATATTCTTCATTTTGTACATTACTATTGCATTAATTTTTTTAAAATGTAAATATATAAAGGAGAGTTTCTTTTTTTTTTTCTAGCAAAACTCTACAAGTAAGTTAATTTGTGTTTATTTGACTACAGTACATATTATCTCAATTCATTAATGCTACTTTTTAAATTTATTTCTCACTTTTGGCAAAATAAGATAAGAACTTAGTTAAATTTATACACTTCACATTCATATATATATATATATATATATATATATATATATATATAGAATGATTATTCTTCATTTATGTTAAATATTTATTTAAGCCACTACAACAATATATTTTTTGTGCTTGAAGTTATAAGAGATTATATCTATAATCACTAAAATTAAAAATTTAACATTTTACTAATAAATCACCCGATTGTTAACGCATCGAACTTATATCATTCATAAACTTCTTATATATTTTAGTAGTTTTATTTTTTTTATTCAGATGTTAGGCTTTGGGTTAAAAGTATTTTAATACACTTTCTAAATGTTTTTGAAATGCTAACTTCTTGGTAAGAAATATAATATAGGTTTCTTTAATTTATTAGACCATTGATCAAACCAATCTATATCTGTTAGGAATTTTTCTATATTTCTCTTTATTAATTTTTTTTTCAGGGAGGATAATTCTAGTTGATATTCAATCTTAAGATAGTAATTCAATCCATATTTTTTCATTGTAAAATTTAATTATAATCCAAATATTTGCTTTCCCTTTTCTTACTTTTTCTACATCTTCCCTTTTTCTTCATTCCAATTTTTAAGCCTTCCCTTTGTTAGTAGGATAAAAAAAAGGGGGGGGGGGGGGTTGGTATGTATCATGCAATATTACTTAATAATAAATTTGGTAATTTGTCTATTTGTATCATATAAAATATTAATAATTTATGTATTCATATTGTATTTTACGTATAAATTACATACCATAATTTATATTACACAAATACAAGATTCATTTTTTTATTTTGTTAAACTCATATATGACTTTTGTTAAAATTTTAAATTATATAACTTTTGTATTTTTTTCGTATCGTTTTAATATCGTGTTAGCATGTTGTATTTTAAATTGATGAATCTATTCAATAACACGTAATTGGTTACATCACTTTTTTAGACTTTGTATTGAGAGAAAAAAGAAAAAAAAAACAAGAGAATTATTCAGTACCATGTGGTAGCCACATGGCTATTTTCCATCACTTTCTAGGGAAAAAAACAGAGGGACTTAGATGGAGAAATAGAGAAAGTAAAATGCTGATCCATCAAATTGGGCGTTGTGCTCAATGGTGAATAACTTGGAATACATGCTTTTTTAATTGACGTTTAATAAAAACAATGTTTTGATCACAATAATCTCAACGCCAAAATTAAAAAAATATATAGAAAAATAAATTTAAACTAATTAATTTAATGTCAACTTCAAAAATTATCGCAATCAATTTAAATTTTGAAATAGAACTGATATTTTTAAACACAAAATGAATATATAATATGAAAATAATACAAAGAAAAATGACATAATTTAAAATTTCAATTAAAAAATTATATATAAATTTAACAAAAATAAAAAATTTATTTTATATTTAATGTGTTCATATGAATTTGACATAATAATTTTAATATTTTAAATATGTATGAACTCATAAAATTATCAAATTTACTTTCAAGATAATCAATGTCAACTTAAACAAATTAATTTGATGAACCACCAAATACTTTTGGTGTGTGTTTCTATACCCAAGAAGTCATACAGAGTGAGATGCTTTGAATGAACCATCGCTTGTTAAAACCAAATTATAAAATTGACATTAAACAACATTTAAGTGCTCTAAGAGCAGTTCTTTAATGTATGTACCCCATGATTCAGGGCATCAAATCTTGAGAACAATTCAAAAGCTTTGTAGTTTCTCTATGTTTAAATTCTGTCAGGATCAAGCCTCTCTATTCAGTAACAGTCGGTTGAGAAAAGAAAAAAAAAAACACAAAGATGAAAGTTGTAGAGGATCATCTACAAGAAGAATTAAAAATACAAAAGCCTGGTGACTGCAAAAGAATAAAGTTCTTTTCCTGGGTAAATAAAGCAATCCTGGAAGCAATTCAAGCAAGGAGAGACACATAAAGTTAAAAGCAAATTTAGGAGACAAAAATCAATAGGAAAGTGACACAACATTTCCTCATTGCTAGATGCATCGACAGTTTTACGCAACCAAGCCCTTACTATGACTTGTCTAGTTTCAGTTTCTTTAGCAAAAGTTCATTTGCAGATAAAGCTTTAGAGAATAACTGGGTGATTCCAGGTTTTCGACCAGGAGTGAATATGGAAAAGGGATGACATGAAAAGGGCTTAAGCCCCACCATTGGAGGTCCACCATATGAGACTCTTCAATGCTAAAGACATAAAAGAGGGGAATGAAAGACAAGTTACAGCTAAAGTTGCTTACATTTTTGTCCTCTCTTTAAGTAATTAAAAAGGAATTCATGGTTCGGGTGGCTTATTGTCCCCCCCATTCATTATACGCCAATTGTTGCTGGATAGCAACTGTAGGAATCACAGCAGTAAGACATTTACTTTAGATGGACAAGGCAAGTAATCTGGCAAAGGAGATAAGATTTCATTGAGAACATGAATACACATCAACAATCTAACTAACCAACTCAAGAAAAACCTCTATAGGTTCCCGCCAAAATTCAGAAAAATTCAAAATCTAAGTATGGACCAGATGACCTGTCTAAGTCTGTGGCTCCCTTATCATTTGGAGGCAAGGATGACTTAAATGCTTGACTTAGAAATGAGATATCAATAGGTTTAGGGACTTCTGGAGGATGTGTACCGCGGATAAGAGCCCAATTAACACTTTCAAAGAAAGGATGCTGCTTGATCTCTGTGGCACCTCTTTTGAACCCTAGTCTCTGTCGGGGGTCCTTCACAAGCAGACCGCGGATTAAATCCTTTGCGGCAAAACTGATAGAAGATCCCTCTGAAAATTTTATGGACTGACCAACCACATTGAATAATGTCTCCCGATTGCCATTGCCTTTAAATGGAGTCCTTCCCAGCAGTAATTCATACAAGAAAATACCAAATGTCCACCAATCAACAGCACTCCCATGACCATCGCCTCTTATTATCTCAGGAGCTAAATATTCATGGGTCCCAACAAATGACATGGAGCGGGCATTAGTTGGCTCTGCAATAAGTACGGGAAATGTATCTGAATTCACCAAATTTGTTCTTACACTTTTCACCTTCGCTGTTTTGGAACTAAGAAACCGAGGCTTAAAGCAAGATGGCTGCAAACAAGCAGGCTCTACACATACCGGTAGTTTGCAGGCTGGATCAATGCAGGCTGGCTGAATACAATATGAAGCGATTCTATATGATGGATCGGAACTGGACTGCACAAGAGTAGGATTGACAGAACTTTGCAATGACAAATCAAAATCAGATAGCATGATGTGGCCATCCTCTCTGACCAATACATTTTCAGGCTTTAAATCCCTATACACCACACCCATCATGTGTAGGTACTCAAGGGCTAGAAGGACTTCTGAAGCATAAAACCTGCAAAAACATAGAAATTTTATAAGAAAACTTACCAAACCTCGAGTACTTTCTATGGAGATAATTCTCTAAGCATATTGAGAGATTTGACATTAACCAAGAATGGTGGACATTTAGAAATTTGAATTGATAACTGAATCCCTTAGAAATCATGTGAACAGAATTAGCAGCTGTCTTGAATACTCCAAGGACACTGTCGGTACTAGAAGCAGGAAGATGGTTTGAAAAGTAAATTAGCTCCATACTTTTGATGCATCTTCTCCAGAGAAAAGGATACACTCTGCAGTGAGGGTGGAAGGAGGTACTTTGATCTTGCATCCACAGAACAATTACCATGAAGAACAAAAGCTGAATTAAAAATTGAAGCTAACTATTTTCTATCCATGGATAATCCTCCCAAACTCTGGTTCAGCACAAATTATCCAAACACCTTTATATCAGAAGTCCTGAACACCAAGACATAATCAAGAAGAAATTCTGTTTCACTTCTCCTCTTTTCAAGGCAATACCTTAATAATATTTCCCTGACTAGTGCTATTACTTTTTTTTTTTCATCAAGGACAAGAAGCAGCCAAGCTGAGGACAAAAGGTGGCCAAGCTAGCAACCTAAAATTAAACATATTAAACCTTCAAAGGTTAGAAACCAACCGTGCTGCCGGTTCTGGGAAATGCTTGCCCGGCTGGCGTTGCCGGAGTATATGAAGATCCCCACCACTGCAAAACTCCATCAACAAGCAAGAAAACTTCTCAGTCTCAAAATGTGAATAAAGGGTTGGTAAAAATGGATGATCTAACAAACTCAAAATTTCTCTCTCGGTTTGTGCTCTCATCAATTTCTTCCTCCCAGCTAACATCCCTTTATCCATAACCTTCATTGCAAACAAACATCCCATCCCTCTTAACTCAGCTAAATAAACACTCCCTATATCTCCACACCCCAACTTTTTCAACAACCTAAAATGAGGTAACCCCAAGTTCCCATCTTTACCCTTGACATACTGCATTGCATCCCATCTAATATCATTTCCTTTATGAGGTTTTGATGGACAAAAACTCCTAAAACTACTACATTCATTTGCATCAAGACTACTCTTTTCACTCTCTTCACAGTCAGTAGGAACAGAATCAGCATCCCTACTAACACTAATTTTATTTGTTGACCCCGAAATACTACTACACAAACTGATACTAACACTATTCTTATTGAAGTTGACATCTTGAAAACTACTACTACTACTGCTTCCATTATTGCTAGAACTAACACTAGAATCAGACCCAGAAATGCTAGCAATGTTATTATTCAAGCAAAGGTCTTTGAGAGTGTTGGTGATGGGAAAAGTTTCAAGCTCTACATTTTTTTGGGGCTGTTCATCCATGTCTGAGAGAAAAGAAATGAGAAAACTGTTGGATGAAATGTCTGAAAGAAAACAGGGTAAAAAGAATTGAGGTTGTTGGTCAAGGGAAATGTTGGGTATGACCGAGGTAGTCAAAGAAAAGAGAGTAAGACGCGGGCTTAACTTAACATGGCATTGTAAATGAAACGAAGGAGGGATTAAACGGCTTTCAAAATTGAAATAGTGAGGGTAAGAAACTAGGAATAAGATAAGCTTGAAAGTTTTTTTTTAAAAATTTTTGATAAACCCAAGGTTGAGTTTGGTTTTGAGTCTTTTTCTTACAGTGCCCCAGAACATGTTATAGCTTACAGACAAAAGCAAAGAGAGAAGGAGAGTGAGGGTTGGGAGGGGGGGGGGGGGACCCAATTCACGAGGAGGACAGAAGCCTATTCAGATTTTCTAAAACAAAGAAAAGGCATTTGAGACACCAATAGGCAATACCGTTACACTGGGGACTTTTGGTTTTTTCAGGGGAAAAAGATGCATTTGGGGTTAATCTAAGACAGGTTGGTGAACTTATGACTTGGTGCCTGCCGGGTGGTGGGTGGCTTTTTGTTTTTTTGTTTTTTTTTGGGTGATTGTGGAGGGTGGGGTTTCAATTTTGAAGAATTGGATTAATGGTAGGTATTTGCTTACGGGGCAGGTTTGATAATTTTGGGTACGTCCTGTCTTGACTCTTTGCTGTCTGGGTAGGTGCAAAACAATGGAAATGGGAAGTAGTAAAATGCAAGGTATTCATTTCATTGAATTTTTTAGGAAGTTAGATAAGATAAAATTAAAATAATTATAATTATATAAATTAATTTAATTTAATTTTGAATTTAATTTTATTAAATATAGATATTATTTTTTACTCTTCCAAGTTGGCAGAGTGGATAATTGTGATATCTAATCTCATGTGGGAAGATTTTTAGAATTTGTTATTATATATAAGTAAAAATTTAAATTTAAATTTGTATGATATTTTTGTAAGATAAAATTATAAGATTTTTAAATTAAAAAAGATAACATTTTACATATTGGGTATAGATCTCCATAAATTGTATCAAAGTTAGATTACCAATCGAATGGAAGTCAAGTGCTATATTCATAGAAGCTACTTCTAAAATCCTTCTAGAGCTACATATTACATGATGAAAATCATTTTTAGAATCTCAATATCTATTATGATTCAAATTCTATCTGTGCTTTAGGAGCCGTTCCTAAAATCTTACTAAAGCTACGTTTATACGTGCTTTGAAAGTCACTTTTAAAATTCAGTTGGAGCTAAATACTACACAATAGAGGTCACTTCAGAATCTCAATATTTGGTGTATATTTTATTCTATCTGTTAGAGTGATTCTACTTCAATATGTGCTTTGGGAGCTACATCTAGAATTTCAATATATTTGATGTTATTTGGTTTTGTATAAGAATCTGTTATAATATATAAGGATTTAAATTCAAATTTATAAAGCATTTTTTGTAAGATACAATTATAAAATTTTAAGTCAAAATAAATAATGCCTTATATGTTAGGTATGCGTCTTCACGATAATTTTCAATGATATTTAGTTTTTTCTTTTTGGTAAATGCTTTGTTAGTTTGTAGTAAATATTTTCATATTGAATATAACAGTAAATTAACTAAAAAATTATAATCTTTTTGCCTTTCAATCAAGAATCAGATCATCTGTAAAGTCCCGTTTATATGCAGGCATTTATTTTATGATTGAAAGTAAGAAATGGAGTGAGAATAGAGTTACACAAATTGGTATCCATTTCCCAATACAATAATTTGGGGAAGGCAACTTCAGCCATAAATTTGCTGAAACAGGGTTTTTAAATTTGTATTTTGTTCAGATCAGCAGAAGTAACAATTTATTACTTCATTACTACAATAATTTCAATCTATAAGCCTTGGACCTTGTTAAATCGATGAGCCAATATTTCTCAGCTAATAAACAAGCTTGGCTTGGAAAAAGAATTTCAAAGAAAAGTAAAAGGAGTTTAGCTCAGTTTATTTATAGCGCCATCGTTAACAAATAATATCCAATAGGTCGAGAGTTTAAATATCAACATTTACGATTTCTTCCTTTATTTGGAGGCTCCGAACTCTTATCTACCAAAAATAGAAGAAGAATGACCGGGGATCATTCACATCAGACAGGGTGCCATAATCATTGATCTGTTTACGAAATAAGCTTCTGTATGTTATGAAAACGATGCCAAAAGACTCAATTTCAACTGCCATGCTTATTCAAATGACAATCATAGACCATTTGACTCCTCACATATGGCTCAATTCCACATAGTTTCAAATTTTTTACTGCAAATGTCAATTTGTTTATAGGTGATTGGTTTTCTTTAAAGACAAGATTACCTTGTCTGCAAAGATTAAACACATCAAACCTTAAAATATAATCAAACCTGAAGCTAACATTAATAATTCTGTTTCCAAGTTTATATATGATGTGATTTCAAAACCCTTCTGTCTCTCATCCCGACTGAATTCAAATGAAGTCATTGCAGGTTGCTGCTGCTCTTCTCCTGCTCCTGTTTTTTGGTAATGTCATAAACATTTATTATCTAATTTTTGTTGCATATTTTAAAACCAGTTTTAATTCAATGGCAAACTTTGCAGGGCATTCACTAGCACGTGCAATTACATTTTCTGTACACAATAAATGCCCCATTTCTATATGGCCGGCAACTGCCCCCAACACCGGCCATCCAGTGATAGCAGGTGGCGGATTCTATCTCCCACCAGGCCAGACACAGCGTTTTGAGGCCCCGAAGACATGGAACGGGCGGATTTGGGCGCGGACAGGATGCAACTTCACCTCCAATAGGCAACCAGCTTGTGAAACTGGTGACTGTGACGGAAGGCTTCAATGCAATGGACTAATAGGCACACCTCCAGCCACATTAGTCGAAGTTACACTTCAAGGTGATACAGGCAAGCCAAATTTCTATGATGTTAGCCTGGTTGATGGCTACAACCTTCCTGTTTCGGTTGCTACACGACCTTTTTCGTCTAAATGCTCCATCGGAAGCTGCTCGAAAAACCTCAACAACTTGTGCCCTCAAGAACTTGAAGTCCTTAACAAGGATGGGGAAGTTATTGCTTGCAAAAGTGCTTGCTTGGCTTTCAATATTGATTCATTTTGTTGCAGAAATGATTATGGGACACCTGAAAAATGCAAACCAACCATGTATTCAAAGATGTTTAAGGACGCTTGCCCTTCTTATTATAGCTATGCCTTTGACATGCCTCCACCATTGGTAAATTGTGCATCAAAAGAGTATGTAATAACTTTCTGTCCTTCAGCTTGGGGAGCTGATCAGGCTTCCAAATAGAGTTTTTATGCCTTTTTTTTTAAAAAAAATAATGACTAGTTTTTACCATTTGATATGTAAACCTTAATTCACTGTTTGTTCTTTTTCTAATAAGAATTATCATCTCCTTTTTATATGATCTGGATTTGGGGTGTATTTGGGTACCATTTATTTATTGTTTTTATTCTTTTAATTTTTGAAATTAAAAATAAAAAATGCATTTGATATATAAAAGCCAGTATATCTCTTATATATCTAAATGCAGGTTTTATTTATGTGGATTTTTAATTCGTTATATTTTATATATTTCTCATTTTAAAAAATTCACAAATTAATTTTTTTTAATTTATGTGGATTTTTAATGTGTTATATTTTATATATTTCTCATTTTAATCAAATCTAAAATTAAAGGTAGACAAAGGAAATGTTAAAAAAAAAAAAAAGAAAATCAAAACCCAAAAACAAGCCCAACAAAACTGCTCGGCCTACCAGAGTCTCATGAGGCCCATTATAAAACGACATCGTTTCCATCTAGGGTTTATCGAAGCATCCCCATTTATATCTATAAAATATCAGCCAAAACCCAAACTGTTCCCCACCATCGCTTTTCTCTCTATGTTTAGGGTTTCTGGCGATCCAAATTTCGCTTTAAAATCTAAGGTTGGGGTTCCTCCTTTTCCGGAATTTGATTTTTTTTTTTGAAAATTTTGTACTTTTCATCGATCAATTGATGAGAAAAAAGAAAACTGCAACAACATGATTGGATTTGATCCTTGATTACTTGTATTTAAGTTTCTGATAATTTTTCTTTTTTATTTTAATCTTGAAATTTCTTAAAAATTCGTCCCTTTTTTTTGAGAGATATGATGAGATCTTATTTGGTCCGTGTTTCTGATTTAACCTTGACCGACAATGTTTTACCAAACTGTGATATCAAAATTTTCATCAAATTTTTACATTTTTTTTTTTTGCTCTTTGTATAATTTTTTTAATTGTTTTTTTAAGTTTCTGCTGTGATGAATTATGAATAAAAGTCGCACGTCAGACTTCAGAGATTTTTAAAAAAATCTGAGAAGAAAATTCTTGTTTGTGAGTAGAAGGATTTGTTTCCAATAATTTTTTAAACATTTTTATTATTTTTTTGTGTATTTGTAAAATATTGATTCTTGGTTTCGAAGTTGTAATACACTTAATTTAATGATTTAATGTACAAAAAATTGGATGTAAAGTGTAAAATCTGTTAATAATGGTTAAAAGTTAATTTTTGTGAAAAAAATAGAATATTTTGCTTGATGCAAAGACCATATCACATCTATATTCATATAATTGATGTAATCCAAATCCCCATACCGTAAGATGGTTAACTCAAGATATTGTACAGTGTTAATGGCTTTTGGAACTAACGATGAACTGGCTTTTGGTGTTGGAAAGCATTCAAATTAAATTTTTCCAAAGCAACTAGAAAACAAAACTATAATCCCAGATTTGTGCTTAAGAATTAGGATTAGCAATTCAACCTGAATATGTGGGTTCCGATCCAATTCTATTGAGTTTTTATAGAGTTGATTTTGTATTTTTAAATCGACTTTCAAGTTGGATTGGATATGTTCTTTTTAAATTGGAGACAGATCTTATTTTAGTCAAATCTGTTTTAACTTGATTAAATATATATATATATCATATTTTTTATTATTATTTAATTTTATTATTATTTGTATTTTTAAAAAATATATTTTATATTAAAAATAATATTTTATTAATTTTAAATAAAAACAAATTAATATAAATTCATACATATATATAAATTAAATATAAAAATATATATTTTAATATTAAATTAAATTTAAATATTTAATATATAAAATTAAATTAAATTTGAAACGAATAAATTCGTCTCGATTTTATCCGATCTCACTTTATTCTCAGATCTCACGTGTAGTCGGATGGGATTGTTGATTTAACTGATCATGCTGACGTGAATTAGTTTCTTGTAAACAGTATCATTGTTGCCACAATGAATTGTGTTTGTCATCGTTAATAAAACAAATGAAAATAATACATAATATGTGAAAATAAGTAATATTTTATTATATTAATTGATAAATTTATAATTTAAATATTATATTAAAAAATTTTAATATTTAAATATAAAAATAAATATTTAATTTAATTTATTCATGACATTAACTTTGGAAAATGCAATTGCGTACTATGACACAGAATAATGGTTACTTTTCCAAGTTCAACTATTTCCAAATGAATATGACTGAAAGTGCAGTCCTCGTTCAGAATCTCCGTTAATTCAATTTTCTCGCCGCCCTAATGCCCTAACCTCCACCTTTCATAAATACGTGAAAGAATACAAGCCTTTAAAAATGTATTTTATATTAAAAATAATATTTTATTAATTTTAAATAAAAATAAATCAATATAAATTCATACATATATATAAATTAAATATAAAATATATATTTTAATATTAAATTAAATTTAAATATTTAACATATAAAATTAAATTAAATTTAAAACGAATAAAAATTCATATCGATTTCATCCTATCTTACTTTATTCTCAAATTTCACGTATAGTCGGATGGGATTATTGATTTAACTGATTATGCTGACGTGGATTAGTTTCTTATAAACAGTATCATTGTTGCCACAATGAATTGTGTTTGTCATTGTTAATAAAACAAATGAAAATAATATATAATATGTGAAAATAAGTAATTTTTTATTATATTAATTGATAAATTTATAATTTAAATATTATATTAAAAATTTTTAATATTTAAATATAAAATTAAATATTTTATTTAATTTATTCATGACACAGAATAATAGTTACTTTTCCAAGTTCAACTATTTCCAAATGAATATGACTGAAAGTGCAGTCCTCGTTCAGAATCTCCGTTAATTCAATTTTCTCGCCGCCCTAATGCCCTAACCTCCACCTTTCATAAACACGTTAAAGAATACAAGCCTTACACTTCCTTCTCATCTTAAATGGAAGTTTGAATTTCAAAGTTAACCAAATTTTCGCATTAAGAGAAAATAATTTCTTCGAAAATATTAATATTATGAATAATTTTTAAATTATAATAAAATATTTAATATAGTATTTAAATTTTAAAAAATTTTAATTATAAATTTATTAATTAATATAATATTTATTTTTAAAATAATTAATTTTAAATAATAACACATTATATATAATATAATAATATATTAATTAATAAATTTATAATTTAAATATTATATTAAATATTTTGTTATAGTTTAATTATTACATAGACCCTCTTTGAAATTTTGGAAAACCTGACAAACTTCATATTCACACATTGTATAATGGACAAAACTTACAAAATGTTTCATATATAAAATTTATGAAGTTTTTTTATAAGAATTAAGTAAATAAAAAATTTAAATCAATAGATTGATTGAATTTTTTATGAAAATTAATAATATGTATAAAAAATATTATTTATAATTCAAATTTATTTAATATTTATTTTACAGTAAAATTTTTTTAATATTTTTATTAAAAATATTTATTTAATAAATATATCAAAATTTATTAAAAATTTATTAAATTTTATACGTTTAAGTTATGTGATAAAATATTTTAATTTTTAATTTTAATTTTCTTATTTTTAATAAAAAATTTTACCAATTTCACATTAATGAAAGTCTTTTTTTTTTCTTTTTTTTCCCTTATATAATAGATTCATGCTGACTAAAAACAATCAGTTGGAGTCCTTGCAGTAAAAGTAAATAAGTACTCCAGGAAGACCAAGACTCAGTCAGGTAAGACCTCAATTATTTTGGATCAGCAATTCACCATAAAATGACATTAGAAATTAGAGAGAAACCTGTTGCTACTTCATAATGCGAAAATTCAAACTTTTGCAGCTAATCAAAAACACTCATCTTCTCTCTATATAACACTTCAGCTCAGTTCACCAGCTCATAACTTCAAATAGATATTAATTAACAAAAAGTTCTGAGAGGGATCGAGTAACAGAAAATGATGATGATGGGAGACATGTGGTCTAACGTAGGATCAACCATGGCAGCTTTGATGTTCGTATATGCTATGTTTCAACAATACTTCCCTCCCCAGCTCAGGGATCGTATCGAGATGTATGGCAGAAAGCTGGTGACTTTTGCCTACCCTTATACTCAAATTACCTTTGATGAATTTACTGGGGAACGCATGAAGCGTAGTGAAGCATTCTCAGCAATTCAATTCTATCTCAGCAGCAAGTCATCTGCATCTGCTAAGCGGCTCAAGGCTGATGTTGTCAAGGATAGCCAGTCTGTAGTCCTTAGCATGGATTATAATGAGGAAGTCATTGATGAGTTTGAAGGGGTCAAGGTTTGGTGGGCTGCAAGCAGAAGTATTCCCCAAACACAGCAATTTTCGTTTTATCCTACTGCGGATGAGAAGAGGCATTACAAGCTCACAGTCCATAACAGCCACAGAGAACTCATCACTAAGTTTTATCTTAGTCATGTGTTAAAGGAAGGGAAAGCAACTGCAACAAAGAACCGGCAGCGAAAGCTCTACTGCAACAATCCTAGTGATAACTGGTATGGATACAAAAGGACCAAGTGGAGCCATGTAGTTTTTGAGCATCCTGCATCATTTGACACTTTGGCAATGGAGGCAAAGAAGAAAGAGGAAATCATGAACGATCTCAATAAGTTCAAAAAGGGGAAAGATTACTATGCAAGGGTTGGAAAGGCATGGAAGCGTGGTTATCTCCTTTATGGTCCTCCTGGCACTGGAAAATCTACCATGATTGCTGCAATGGCTAATCTTTTGGATTATGATGTTTATGATCTTGAACTTACTGCAGTCAAGGATAACACAGAGTTGCGGAGGCTTTTGATCGAGACATCAAATAAATCAATCATAGTGATCGAAGACATTGACTGCTCTCTTGATCTTACAGGCCAAAGAGAGAAGAAGAAGAAGGACAAAGATGATGAAGAGAAGGATCCAATCAGTAAGAAAGCAAAAGAAGAGGAGTCAAAAGATAGCAAGGTTACTTTATCAGGGCTTTTGAACTTCATTGATGGACTTTGGTCAGCTAGTGGGGGTGAAAGAATCATTATTTTTACCACTAATTATGTGGAGAAGCTTGATCCGGCTCTAATAAGGAGAGGAAGAATGGACAAACACATAGAAATGTCCTATTGTTGCTTTGAAGCATTCAAGGTGTTAGCAGAGAATTACTTACAGATTGATTCTCATAAACTCTTTGGGGAAATAGAAACATTGCTTGGGGAAACCAAGATGACTCCAGCTGATGTTGCAGAGAATTTGATGCCAAAGTCAGATGAGGAGAAGGAAGAGACTTGTTTGAAGAGACTCATTGAAGCTCTGGGGGCTGCAAAGGAGGAAGCAATCAGAAAGAAGGAAGAAGAAGAAGAAGAAGCTCGTCTGAAAGCGGAGAAAGAGAAGCAACAATCTGCTGAAGAAGTGAAGATAGATGGAACAACAGGCAAAGAAGTGAGAGAGGATGATGCAATCCATTAAATAACACCATGGCAGCTACTACTAGTGCAAGCATGTAAAAATTGCAATTTTTTTTGCTGTTTAAATATCCTGAATTTTCATTCTGAAATAATCACTGTTAGCTAGATTTGTACTAGGATCTAATTCAGTAAGTTGGGATCACTTCTTGCTGGTAGTTATTGAAATATAAGTTCAGTTATTTTCTTGTTTTCATCCAATTTTCTCCAAAATGTGTAATATGTTTTTGACAGAACAACAAACTCGTTGCCCTCAGTCTAATACATGAAATGAAAAAAGGACTTTTTTTGTCATCAATTAAAACCAGGAGGGCAGCAAGATGCTAATTGCCTCTTAATTATATATCTTTCTGACTTGGATTCACATGAAAATCATGCTGGATTTAATTGCCAAAATCTTGCAAGTCCATTTCTTCTTCTTGTTAATGAACACACCAAAATAATAATAATAATAATGAACCTGGTCATGTGCAAAGAACTTGGCTTAAAGAAAGATTAAACATTACTTAAGATCTTCTGTTGGCCCAAGTTTGACTTAACTTGGGAGTTGTGACCTGGTTATAGTAATAGAGTAAGCCCAATACTAACCTAACTCTGGCCTAAGTATAATGTGTGAACAATCACATTGCTTCGTTGAATTCGTTTTTCTTTTAATTATTTGGACAAAACTAAAAGGGAAAAGGAGACTTAAATCTTGAATTTGAGCCTTAACAATTGGTCTACATCAATGTAATTTTCCATAGCATACCTTTTCCAATGTTGAATATTGATTCCGCTTTTCTTGCCTAGTCCAACTACAATTGATCCTTCCCATTTTTCAGATTTACACTAATGTCACCATATTTCATTAAAACTAATTCAATAACTCAATAGCCTCTCATCCGTTTGGAATTTAAATATAAAATTCTTGGATTTGAGTAAGTTTTGAATCATGAAATTTTCTGAATAAAAACCAAAATCAAATCTATCACTCATCATCAGATCTGGCTGTCTAGTCATGCTTACAGGAACCTGAAAATAACTCATCTTCCTTTTCCTGACAGGTCAATGTAGAATGTCCCACAGCTGACAATGCCACTATCTTAGCCCGTGAAGGTGGACATTTACAACAAATGATTCAAATCACAGCTCTATTGAACCAAGTAAATCTCTTCGCTAATTGGATCCAGTAAAAGTACAAAACGCAGCTTAAGGTCTTGCTCAGAGAACACGATCAAAATGTAAAGGCGTTGAACTTCATGAATCCAGACAAATCTAGAATCTGATTCTCTTGTCTATACAAAAAGAAAAAAAAAACATGCTTTAAACTGTGGTAGCTTTTGGTCTACAATATATAGTGCAGCCATAGGGTGTCATGACAAATAGAGAATCTAAGGTTTGAGCTTGTAAAATCTTCAGCTTTGCAAGAAACATTTACTGAGAGCAAGTAGGCTTAAGCCATGGCTGTTTGAGGGTTCCCAGCAGTAGCCATATTATGAAAAAAATGAGACAAGATTTTGAAATTTAGTTTAAACTCTTTTGCTTCTAGCTCTATAGTCAACACAATTGAAGCCAGCTCCTTTTTTGCCCCCAAGGACTATGCGAACTGCTGATTAACAAAGAATGGTTCCCCTGCAAAAATTTATCTTTCGGTACATGTGAAAGAAAAGAAAGAAGGAAAGCCACAGGCTTTTTCCACGTTCACACATTGTGGCATCACTCCTATTACATCATGTAGAACAATTCCCTACCAGTTAGAGTTCTTACGACTCATGTATTTGGGAAATTTTCTTTATAATTAAAGATTTAAAGCTATCAAAATTTAAATATTAAATATTAAATATACAATTTAAAATTTTAATATTTTATCAATAATTCATGCGATAATTTGAAAAAAATTCTAACTGAATCTTTAACTGTTTAATCCGAACATATTTGTTACTGTAATATATTATGATACGAAAATTATACTTGTCAAAACTGATTTCCAAGAATCAGACAGAAAACTCCAAATACTAGTAGGTGGCATTAATACTGGTAGACTTGTGCAGGGGACATAATATAGAAGTCCAAGCTGGTGACATAATCCAGTAGAAGAACTTCCCTGGCTTACAAAATTAAAGAAAAATGAATATTGACAGAGACCTTGACACCCTTAGGTCATCCTTCATTGTTGTTTCTTCTTTGACGTTGGAAACTAGTCAGAAGTTTCAATAGCCATGGTGGGAAAAGTACATTAACTTAATCACCAAGTCACAAGCAATCATCTCTTCTGTATATATTAGACAGTTCACTGCAAGAAAATAAGTATTTAATGATAGTTTTTTAGCGACGTTTGTTGATAAACGCAGTTAGATTTCATGTTTTTACAAATTTAGTGACGTTTATATCATAAACGTCACTAAATATATATTTACAGTTGTTTATTACACAAAACATCACTAATCAGTACAAAAAAAAATTAACGATCTTTTTGTTTACAAATGTGGCAAAAAGATATTTTAAAAATTAATTATATTGGATTAAAAAATAAAATGTACGGATATGATAAACTTAGTGGCGTTTATTATGATAAATGCCGCTATTTAGAGCATTTAGTGGCATTTGTTTTAAAGTTTCCGCAAAATCATCGATCCCTTCTGGCAGATTTTCCTCTCTTTCATTTCCCCTATTTTTCCCCCATTCAGTCGAGGCCCAGATTTCCTTGTCATTTTATTTCCTTTTCAATTTCGTTTCTTTTTCATTTCCATATTGAAACCCATTTCGCCCATTTTGCCCATTTGGCAGATCCCTGTCTAGGTTTGTGGATTTTGAGGGGATAGAGTAATTTGAACCAGCTTTGAGGTTCTATTGTGTAGTGTGGTTTTTGTATGCTCATTAGGGAATTCTTTAATTTCATAGGCAGAGGAGCTGGTGGTGTCATCATCATCATCTTCCATCCTAGGAAACTTCATGTAAATAACTCTTACAACCCAAAACTTTTCTTTTTTCCTTCATGTAAATGTAAATTTTTTTGAAAATTTGTTTCTATTTTTTGTTTTGGGTAAGCAGAACTGGAGCTTATGATTTGGGTGAATTAGATGGACAAAACCCTTCCAATATTCAAGACCAAAAATGTGAGTGTTCTCTCTTCTCTAGCTTTCTCAAAAACCTTTTTTTTTTTTCACATATAACAAGTATAAGCCACCTCTCAGATATGGTAGAAGAAGCAAAATCATATCAACTTTAGCCTTCATTAAGTTGATTCATGGAGGCTCCGCAAACTACAATATTCCCTTTGTTCCAAGTAGTCCAACAGTCATCAACGAAGAAAACCCACATTTGCTTTTATTTGTTACCATAAGTTTAGGTTCCATTATGTGCCTGTGTTTTGCCCTTGCAATCTCTGGTTTCCTCATATACTAGCATAGAATTCACAGTTACAGAAAGCATTCAGAAAATAAAATTACTCCAAGAATAACTAAGCAGTTTACAATAAGATCATTTTCTTTTATTGAGCTCCAGGAAGCAACGGACTGTTTCAAGCAAGAGTTGGGTAAAGGGTCCTTTAGAGCAGTTTATAAAGGAACTCTACCAGTTGCAGGAGGTACTAAAATTGTTGCAATTAAGAAACTAGAGAATGTGGAGGAAGGAGAAAGAGAGTTTCAAAAGAAGATGACAGCCATTGGGTGATTTCTGTTTAGCCAAGCTATTGATGGCAAATCAAACAAGCATTACAAGGTGTAAAGGCACAGGAGGGCATTTGGCACCATAATGGCAAAGGAATGCCCCAATACCTGTAAAAGTTGATGTTTACAGTTTTGGGATCATACTGCTGGAGATAATCTGTTGTAGGAGTAGCATAAAAGTAAAGGTTTGTACAGTAGATGAGATACTTCTTTAAAGTTGGGCATATAATTTTTTTCACTCTGGCGAGCTGAATAAGCTGGTGTATTCAATACGACCCAACTCTACGTCCTTCAATGGAGAATGTGATATTGATGCTGGAAGGGACGATTGACATACCCATCCCTCCATCTCCACTTCATCATTCCCTTGATATTTAACAATTTTTAATTATCTCATCACTACATTATATATATCAGGATTGTTCTCATGCGTTTATTTTTGCTTTTAATGTATTTTATGTTTTTATAGTATTAATAATTCTTAAGTTTTGTTAATTTGGTAATTTAGATTAAAAAACATTTAATTAGATTTTAAATTTTGTGTTAATTATAAATTATATGAATGCTAACTATAGGTATCTGCACTTCATCACGATTGCGGTATGCTCTGGCTGCTCTAGTAATCTCTGCTGTTATAAGTCTGGTAAGTAAAAGACAAGCCTGTGTTGGAACATTTTTAAAACTAGATTATGCATTATTTTATGCTTCAGTGGATGTTGGATCATATAATTTACTGTTTGCAACTCGTATCAAATCTACCAGAATAAAAAGAAATTGGTATCCTATAAGGTAATTGATATGTTTAAGCAGATCTTTGGTTGTAATTGATTTTTTTTTTTTTTTTTTTTTTTTGCATTTTAACGATTTCATGTGGATTATGAAGAGGCATTTTTCTTATGGCATGTAGATAAGATTTTATTCTTTGGACCATTACAAGTAGTATAACTCTGTTTCTTTGAATTGAGATTGGTATCCTTGTTGGAATTGAGTATTATTTCAGGTAATTTTTTTGTTTGTATGGTTTAATAATTCTTTTATTTATATAATAATTTATTTAATAATATTGTTACATACCCTATAAATCCTTTTATTTATTTAATAAATATTTTTTCTGTATGGTTTGTATTTGTTTTATTTGTAATAGCTTGGTGCCATTATCTAGAATTGCTGCTAAATTATATCCCTTCCTAGTCTATAAATGCCATAACCTGTGTTATTTTTGGGTTTTTGGATTTATCACTTTGCTGGTGAAAATGGTTGATGCATACCTCATGCATTTACGTTTCTTAGTGCTTGTGTACACATGTTCTTACCAAAAACTGATGCTGTAGTTTATACACTTTAGACTTTGTCAACCAATGACCTCATATCAAATGCCATAAATTTATTTATTTTTTTCACTAATATAATGAATAAAAAAATAAATAAATTGTTATAACATTCTAAGTAACAGGTTAAGAGCATGAGTACAGACATACAATTTATCCTTAATGCGCTGCTGAGTTCTAGTACTTTTCTCTCTTTTGGGTGTTACCAGTTTTGAAATGTGATTTCTTACTTAATGTATGCAAGCTCATTGGGCCAGATGTTTAATTTTGAGGATAGTATCAATTTATTTTTATCTTTTCCACATGATTGGCTTTAATTTACTCATTTTTCCAAATTCATAATATTTTTTATCAAAAAGTTTCATTTCAACAATTTTCTTTCAAAATACTGGAATATAATTTATGGTGTAAGTAAAATAATAACTTTTTCCTAATCCAGGTGCCTTTGTATAATCTATATTTTTCATAAATTATCATTAATTGACTTTGTCAAATAACAAATGTTAATTTAGTTTTTGGTTTTCTAATCATGACTATTAGTTTGTTATTTGCTGTACAGTTTTGCGGTATAGAATAATTTAGCACGGGGACACAAGAGTACATCTTTCAGCTGAGACATCATTGATATGAATGCTGATATATAATTTACTTCCATGGAATTATTGCACTGGAACAATCGGTTGTTATGGCATTAAATTTTTGAAGTTACGTGGATACTATAATAAATTATGTATTTAAATATTTATAATATTTAATTTATGAATTTTAATTTATTTTTAATAATTTAAAATTTTTTTAATTTAATTATAATAATAAATATTAAAAAAATAAAATAAAATATTTAATTTAGCGATGTTTTTGTCATTAGTGTCACTAAATGACCAAAATTATTGGTGTCTTTGTTTGAAAATATTATTAAATTTAACAATGTTTTTTAAAAAACAGTCACTAAATGATCAAAATTAATGACGTTTTTGTTTGAAAATATTATTAAATTTAGTGACATTTTACAAGAAATGTCGTAAAAAATTAACGATGCTTTTACATAAAATCTCGTTATATTTTTTGATGTAGATATGGTTGTTGTTCGAAATACTATTTGACGTACTTCTACGTCAGAAATTGTCAATAATTTTTAGAAAAGAAAAAGAGAGTGAAGCAAAAATGATGATGAAGAGAGAAATGTGGTCTACTCTAGGCTCAACCATGGCGGCCATAATCTTCATGTATGTCATGTTTCGATAGTACTTCCCTCGTCGGCTTCAGGATTATTATGTTAAAATAGATTTACTTAGTATCTAATAAATATATAATTTTTTTATAATTTTATATTTAAGTTAAATTTTTATATTTTTATTTAATTGATTTTAAATTAAATATTTAATATGATATTAAAATCATAAATTTTTTCTGTTATCATTTTTAAATTTATTACATAATAATTTTTTTATTATCCTTTTTAAATTTGTCCCATAATAGATTTATTTTTATCTCTTTTTACATGTAATGATGATCTGTTAAAATGATGTTTCTTTTTATCTCACGCTACATGTCTAATAAAATGATATTTTAAATTTGTCACATAACAAGTTTTTTATTGTCCTTTTTAAATTTATCTTGTAATAAGCTTTTTTTCATTTCCTTTATATGTGATAAGGGTTTGTTAAAATAATGTTATTTTTTATTTAGGCTTGTTAAAATAATGTTATTTTATATTTAATAAATATCTAATTTCTTATAATTTTATATTTAAATTGGATTCTTCTATTTATTATTAGTTTTAGGTTAAATACTTAACACGTTCTATTACTTTTTTTAAATATATTTTAATACATTTTGTTGCTCTTTTCAAATCTATTTTAACACATGTTGTCATTTTTAAATTTGTCTTAATACCTTTTGTTACCCTTTTCAAATTTATTTTGTTACCTTTTTTAAATTTGTCATGTGATAAATTTTTTTTTCTTTATCTATACGTGATAAAAATTTGTTAAAATAATTTTATCTTATTTTTAATAAATATATATTAATTTATAATTTTTTATAATCTTATATTTAAGTTAAATCTCTTCACTCAATCAATTGATAGTATATATTTATTATTTTTTATAATCTTATATTTAAATTGAGTCTTTTCATTTACAATTGATTAATTTTGAGTTAGATGCTTTTAATACCTTTCAGATTCAATTTCTAGTTCTTGCTAGTCTAGAGCTTTTGCAACTTTAAGGCAATATGTATAGATATATTGCCAATGTGTTATATAGGGAAGTGGTGCCATTCCTAAAAAAACCAACTAGATTTCATCAATGTTGTTTGTAAGAATGCCCCAAAAGCTTACTATTCACTTTAGATAATTGTAATGACTCTTCTTTCTTTCTAAGGGCCTCATCAAAATGCAAAATCAATTCTTAATCATACTTGTGCAAGAAAACAAAATTTCTGGAATCTTGCTTTAATTAAAGTATTCAGAAGGCAATACAACAAGCCAAACATGATGACAATACCTCTTAGATCATTGTTTTTGTCACATCAAATTTTAGTCTATAAAACCATCAAGTTTCATATATATTTGCCTGCTTTTGGTGCGTTAAACGACGTACTTAACATCCCCATCACCTTCATGCTCCATGCAAAAGCATTGCTATATTATTTTAGGCCCTGCAATTTTTTTATAATTTCCTTTTTCGTTTCCTTTATGCTAAGAAAATGTAAGTTTTTTGGTAACTGATGTCAATGAAACCTAAGTGTTGAATCAGTTTATTATCATGTCTAGTCAGAAGGCACCAACAGATACTAGTTTTCTCATGAAGAAGAAAAAGAAGTTAAGCTACTGTACCTTTATGAGATGACAAAACAATAAGAGTTGAAACATCGTAAGGGGTGTGAGTAACACAGTTTCAGTAAAATAATTTCCCCAGGGTTTTTAAAATGAGCCAGACTGGCCTGGGGGCTGGGACTGAAAAAAAATCAATATCCACACTGGGGCTGAAAGGGGCAATGCTTTGGGCTGACTGCCTGATCCATATGGTAAATTAGTTTGACAAGCGACTTTAATTAGCTCTCATAGATTTTTCAGTGACAATTCAATGACAGCAAAGGAAACGTAAGAAGAAAAAACCCCACATCACGGAAGAGTAAATAGCCACAAAGAAATCAAAATGCATAGTTTGTACCTCAAAGGATGATCATGACATAACTACTTGTAATTACATGGCTTTCTTAGCTCAGAAGTTTGGTCAATATACAGCTTTTGCCGACTTTTTGGACTACCAGACAAGACACAAGCTACAAGACAATTCACACCGGATTGTTCACAGATTTCACATGGAACAACCCATTTCTATAAACCCAAACCACCCAACTTCTCTGCATAGTAAGGAGAAGAAACAAGAAAAGAAGGAAGTGAATCTAAAACATCGAACATGTTCCCCAGAGACATGATTGCTCATCTAGGATCTATAGCTGCTAGTTTAATGTTTATTTGGGCAGTTTTTCAGCAGTATTTTCCATACCAATTTCGTAGCTATATCGAAAAGTACTCCCAAAGATTGGTAAGTTTTGTTTATCCTTATATTCAGATTACATTCAATGAATTCACAGGTGAGCGTCTGATGAGGAGTGAAGCTTATTCTGCCATTGAAAACTACCTGAGTTCCACTTCTTCTTTGCAAGCAAAGAGGCTCAAAGCTGACATAGTGAAGAACAATCAGTCTCTCGTTCTCAGTATGGATGATCATGAAGAGGTTGCTGATGAATTTAGAGGTGTAAAACTTTGGTGGGCTTCTGGTAAACATATTGCCAAGACACAATCATTTTCTCTCTATCCTGTCACAGATGAGAAAAGGTTCTACAAGCTTACTTTCCACAAAAGACACAGGGATATCATCGTCGGACCTTACCTGAAACATGTCCTGAAAGAAGGTAGAGCAATTAAGGTAAGGAACAGGCAAAGGAAGCTTTATACGAATAATGGATCGATGTGGAGCCATGTTGTATTTGAGCACCCTGCAACATTTCAGACATTAGCTATTGAACCAGATAAGAAGAAGGAAATTATGGAGGACTTGACTACTTTCAGCAAGGCAGAAGAGTTTTATTCTAGAATCGGGAGGGCTTGGAAGAGAGGTTATCTTCTTTATGGTCCTCCAGGGACTGGTAAGTCCACAATGATTGCTGCCATGGCCAATCTTTTAGGCTATGACATCTATGATCTTGAATTAACAGCAGTGAAGGACAATACAGAACTGAGGAAGCTCTTGATTGAGACATCAAGCAAATCTATAATTGTTATTGAAGACATTGATTGTTCACTTGATCTTACTGGTCAAAGAAAGAAGAAAAATGAGAAAGAGGAACAAGAAGATATGAAGGATCCAAGGCAGAAGCTAACAAAAGAAGATCACAAAATCAGCCAGGTTACTCTTTCAGGCTTGTTGAATTTCATTGATGGGCTATGGTCAGCTTGTGGGGGTGAAAGATTAATTGTTTTTACAACAAATTTTGTTGAAAAACTTGACCCAGCTCTAATTCGAAAAGGGCGGATGGATAAGCATATAGAATTGTCATATTGTGGATTTGAAGCATTCAAGGTGTTGGCCAAGAACTATCAAAAGCTTGAGTCTCACAATTTGTATTCCAGGATCCAGGAATTGTTAGCAGAAGCTAGAATGACTCCAGCTGAAGTTGCAGAACATTTGATGCCAAAAACTGCATCAGGGGATCCTGAAACCTGCCTGGAAAGCCTGATTCAGGCTCTAGAATCAGCTAAAGAAGAGGCCAGGCTGAAAGCTGAGAAAGAAGCAGAAGACAAGGAATTATCTGGCCAAGAAGAAACAACAGAGATCCAGGTATTGGTTGACAAAAATGTAAGAGATGAAAATTCAGTCCATTGAAGGAAAAAGGTTAACGAGTGGCATGGATTGTAGGCTTATAGCAGAACTAGATTCATAATTGAACGAGTATGGTCTGTCTCATTATACAAGAAGATATTTTGTATCAATCTTGATCAACAATTGTTGAGTTCGCTGTTCACCTAATGACTCTTTTATTTTATTTCTTATTTCAATCGTCCTGATAACTTTTTCGTTTGTCAAGATGATAATACTTTACGCTTGTTAATAAGTGTACGTCTGTTGAGACAATTATTCAACTGACACATTTAACACTTTAATTATACATGCCGGAAATTTAGACAAAAATCTTTTTCATTGCTTTCTAAAACAATGACGGAGCTATTTTCAATCTAAAAGATATTATAGTCCACTGAAAATAATATTGTAGAATATAAAAAAATGTTTTGTATGTTTTCAAAGAATGGATATCTAACTGTCAAAATCTTCTTTAAGGTCAAATTTTGAAAACAATTTTGTGTGACAAATTTGCGGATATTTTTTTTTTTTTGTTTGAGGAAACTTTGTCATCTGCAAAAAAAAGATTAAAAGGTTTTCCAAAATTATGACAATCATAAAATGTGTAGTTCAAAAACTAGTGATATAATAATCAAATGTTCAGATTTCGGAGGACATTCGACTGTTTTAAGGATAAAATTGAATTAAAAAACACCTCAGTTGGAGGAACCCTTCAATGGCCAAGTGGGGCTGCCGATGGTGGGAATACTCCCATCATGTGGCGGCTTTGACACCTCAACGGGTGCCCGGCACGACGGTAACCAAAAAATACTCCAACCATACCACACCATCGCTTGGATTGCCAGAAATAAATTAGTACCTAAAATCTTATCTTAGATTAATTACTCTAGCAATACTTAGTCACTTACAAATATGTATTTACTTTAATTGATGACTAACATGATTTATTCATTTTTTAAGAAAAAAAAATGAATTCATTGCAAATATAGACCATCTTTTTTATTAATTAATTTAATTAAGAAACTTCTTGAATTAATATCGAAAAAATGAAAAAAAAATGAAAGAAAAATTAACACTTTTCTTGGATATGTGATAGTTACATAACACTACAAAAAAGATTTAAGATTTCAGTGTGGGGCATCAACCACCCATTTCCACAATTGTAAACCCATCTTTCATCACAGCTCCATACTTTATAGCCATCAGTGAATCCATCTTAATTGTGGTAATATATAAAATCAGAGAGATCACATGTATACTTTTATAATTCTTTCCAACCCTTACCAGAAGGAACACTGAAACACTGGATTGCATCATCTCCGTCTTCTGATATAAGTATAATCCAACCTCAATGGGCATTAGTGTCTCTCTCAGCAACTTTCCTTTGGTATTATTTGCATTGCCGCGGTCTAAAATTGTCGTTGGAAAGAAGAGAGCTGACCAAAGTTTCCAACCTTTTCACTCCGGGGCCAGGCCTGAGGACTGTTGTATTACCAACAACAGAACAAGGATCAGTCCCATTTTTCCCACTTCCTACACACCAACCACCTGGAGTAAACATTTCTTTGCCCCGAGACAAGAGTTCAGAGTCGATTTTGTCAAGAACTGGGTCATCCTGAGGGAACTTTCTCGCAAAAGGGGCATTGCTGTCGATCATCCGTTGCATGTCAGCAAGCTTGAGGTGATGAGGATGCTGCTTAGGAGGGTTATCCCATGATATAAAATGGAGATCACTGTTTACTGTAGTGTTACGGAACTCTTGAGCATTACAAATGACAGTGTGAAAGTAACCTTCCGGAGAAGATAAAAAGTTTGCATAGTACATGAGGACTGTTCGAGGTAGGTTGTCCCATCCCCAAATGCAATAGTCAATAAAAGGGCGAGAAAGTGCCATCCAAGCAGAACCTATTACAGAAACCATATGCTTGTCAGAGATACCAACCACCTAACGCAGAAAATAGTGGCCATTTATGGCTGTATAATAGATTCTTGCAACTAGGTAGTTCAAATTTTGCCAACATACGAATGAGCATATTTTCCAATCAGAGTAGCATACATGATAGAACAGCCAATTCCAGATGTAATCAACTACTTCATGAGAATGTTCCAATATTTAGACTTGAGAACATATTGCATAGTACTTATGTTTCTTCCCATTAAGGACACTAAATTAGAATATATTTTCTCTAATGCAACAAGCCTCAGTATAACCAAATGATAAGTCATTAATTAGATTATTCTGCATGATCATGAACCTGATACAAAAGCATCAGTAGTCACGGTTACAAACATCAGGAAAATTCAATGAAATTACAACTTACAAGTTAGACGCATAACATATATACATGATGCTTTAGTCGTTTGGATATCTGCAACTAATTGAAAAATCAAACTTATACTGTTTTGCCTTAAATTGTTGTTTAGAAAGTCTCAAAGAACAGGACTATTTCGAACCTTTAACTTCTACTTTAACTATTATATAACAACCCTACACGAAAAGGAAATCAAAATGACATAGCATTTAGCATTATAGCAATGCAGAATCACATTACTTGAATCAGAAAATGAATTTGAAAAGGTAAAAAATAAATGAAAATAAGTACAGAAAAAGAAGATTTGTCAGTTAAACTTGGAAGCCAAAATTAAATAGTCACATCAGTGCTATGCTGCTAGCAACATGAAATAGAACAAGAATAGGGTTATATTTGGTTAACAGAGTCACTGTTCTTTCTTAAAATGAAGCATCCTATATGCCAATAACTTCATCATCCTACAAAGCCTCAGATTTGAGAGTTATGTGAAGTTTATTTTATGCTAAGAAGCAGTTCTGACTTCTATGTTCCCATCAAAGAGATGACAAACTTCAAGCTGCTAGCATTTTGTGTCAACCAATTAACAATCAAATATGACATTTAAATTTAAAATCACACTAAAAAGTAATAGTCAACACTATGGATAGGTAAAGTCAGAGAGGAACTAGGCTGGTTCCAAAGGAACATGAATGAACTCACTACTTTAACTTCTTCCCCAGGAAAAGTGAACACAGGAAAATGAGATGAGTACACATACAATTATCTTTTTAGCACATTCAAGTTTCGATAAAGGCTTTGGCAATATCAGTACAACCAAATGAATAGGCAAATGTAAAAGATACATATTTCTCCTAAAATACTTTCAATTTCTATGTTTTAAGGGGAAGTGAGAGAGTGGACTGATAACCATATGGGATTCACCATATAATTGACAGGGGAATAGTCAAAAACTCAGATTAAACATGTTTCCATGGCTACTGGGGGACAAAGCAAAGAAATAAGTTAAATAATTTAGTATCCTAACAGACATTTCTGCCTATTGCAGCAATTTTCCTGAATGTTTCTCACCAACAATCCCTTGTACCCAGCAGGAAAGCTTTCTTTGTGTGCATTTACAAGCTGCAACTAGTCACTTAAACAAGTGAAGCAGTGTAGACATGCCATTCCACTCTACATATTTCTCAACTTCCTTTGGATCAGAAATTCCAAGAAATCTTGTCGTACTATGAGAAGCATTAAAAAGAAAATAATCAATTCTTCCTTTAAATAATCTCACCAATAAGCTGATTTTACACAATCAGAAAGCAGCAGAGAAAATGAATAGGAAAGCTGTTTGTCTCCACAGTCCACCCAATTGACCTATATTCAAATCTTAGCTCAGTTGAATCTGTTCTTCTTTAAAACCCAGACTAAGAAAACAAAACAATCAGATTTATATAGTCTTTACTTTTGACCTCCAATTTGATCATGAAAGAATCTTCAAGTCAAAACTAGATTCCAGTTTCAACCATTCAACCATTCTAACAATATAAACAAATTTATTCAGTGAAATATTATCTAAAAGCATTATTCAAATCTCCAGAGATCATTATATAACCAACAACTATCTTCACAAAAATGAAACAGATTCAGCTGATGCATGGAAAAGACTAAAGAGACAAACTACCTAATCAGAACTAATCTAAAAATCAAACAACAACGTCACCAAAATTCCCAGAACTAAATAAGTTGAAGCTTTCAGCATTTTTACCAGTAAAGAGTTTGAATGCAGTTGGCACACTTCTCCTCTGAGTAACCCAAAATACATCAGCTTTTTTCATACTATACAACCCTGGATCTATAATAATTGGCTTAGCCCTCTGAAACCTGCCATTAAAACAATAAAACCCCAACAATCACTCAGTTTCCAAAACTAAAAGATATTGCTTGTATGATCAACGAAATTCTGTGGAAAAATAAAATTTAAAAGCTTTAAAAGTACTCACTCTTTCCACCCAATATTGCTTGTATGATCAATGAAATTCAGATCCCTTGGCAAGTATGCAAATGTGTGTAACAGATCTGAAAGATACCCAAAATCCCAAAGCCAAAAGTAAAAAAAAAAAAGCTAAAAGCACAAAGAAAGTGTTTTTTTTTTTTTTTTCAATGCCCAATTCCAAAAAACATATGAAAAAAATTGCAATCTTTACTCAAAAATGGAAAAAAAATCAATTTTTTTGAAGATCAAACTCACCATCTTGGGTAACAAGGGGATAATCAGAAGCACTAAGATTAATAAACCAATCCCAATCTCCACCTTCTTTCAGCAAAATTGCAGCAGCATGAAGCGTATTAGCAACCATAGTAGGTCCTCTATAAGTAACCAAATTAGCTTTCACAATCATCCTAACATTCCCAACTTTGTTAAACACTTGATGATCTTTCACAAACTTCTCCAGATCGAGCCTCTCTTCAACGCTAGCTTCCCCGTCAAGATGAACTACGTATTGATTCCAGGGATGGTAAAGGGCTAAAAGGCTCCTTCTCAGCATCCGACCGTCGCCTGCGGAGCCGGAAATGAGGTACGCGAAGCGGGGAGGCGGAGGGAGTGTGGAGATAGGGATGGGTTTTAGTTGGTTCTCCACGAAAGGGGAGGAGCCGCCGATTATGGCGGAGGAGCGGTAGAAGAAAAGAAACGGGGAGCCATCAAAAGAGGTTAAGGTTGTTAAGAAGAGTAAAAATAAGGAAACAATGGAGCCAACAGCTAATGGGAAGATCCATTTACGCTCCATTGCTTGGTTATTGTTGTGACGAAATTGCATGTAATAAGTTTTTAATCTCTTCATTTCTTTTTGGTTTTCTCTTCTTTTCTCTTGTTTGGATTGAAGGAAAGAACGAAAGAAAGCCCTGTGTTAGGAGTTAAGACAGGTTTCTTTTTTCTTGCCCGTGTTAGATACCAGAAAGGAAAGTATTTTGGCAGTGGTGGAATTTAGGAAAGATTAATTTAGGGGTTAATGAATTGGGATCTATGATTTTGAGAATTAAAGAAAAAAATTTTTGACTTTTTTTTTTTAGTTTTAAAATTAATAAAATATATTATTTTCATCAAAATAAAAAAGATAAAAATTTTATTTAGAGTTATAATACAATAAATTAAATTTATATTGTAAATAAATTTGAAACATAAATTAATTAATTTATACAATCATTTAAAAAAAATAATATTTAATAAAATTAAATTTAAATTTTAATACTTTTGATTCATTCTTTTATTCTCAAACCTCTTTTGTATTAAAAAAAATTTATATAATTGATGAATTTATTATAATAGCTGTATAATTACAAGTGTAACGATTTCTTTAAACATTTTAAATACTACATTAATTGAACTAGAGTTGAAATTTTAGATTATTTAATGTGATAGATAACCCTAAACATGTAATAATAATAATAATAATAATAATAATAATAAATGAATAAATTAAATACCCATGATTTATATTTTCCTTTAATATATTTTTGTCCTAAAATTTTAAATCATCACCAATTATATTTAAACAAGAAGGTGGACCCTATCCAAAATCTATATCACCAACCAATCAACCAGACAAATTAAAGCTAACTGCCTAACCATCCATTAATTTCTTGGGAAGTGATGCCATCATGATAAAACCCTCCTAAATTAATTGTTCAAAGGTTAAATTGAGTTTTGTTTTTGGCCATTATTTGTTACATAGATGCAAAATTTTTCTCAAACAATTGTCTAAAAGTTGTTTACATAATCCTGTTAAGGTTAGACCAATAAGAAAGATGATAGAGATGGTCTTCTATTTTTGAGGTATTTCTTTCAATGGGTTGGTAGACTTTAGAAAGAGTGTGGAATTGGAAAGACCGAAAAAGAGGAAGTTTAAGTGAATAAGTGAGAAATGAATGATGAATCCCTAAGTTTATAAGTTTCTCAAGTTTAAGTCATGAGAAAATTTTAAATAAAATTTTATATTTTCTTAAAGATATCGATTATTTTAATTGAAAATGAAGCTCAATCAATATGTAAATCTAATTATTCATAGGATGAAGATAAATAATCATTTAATTTAGTTATTTGGCATGAATAAAAATAATGCATGAAATGTGCAAAAAAATTAAAATTGAATAATCATTATAATTACCATAAATTTTAACACTTATTCATTATAAATTTCTTTTTTAACCAATATATATAATTAAGAATAAGATTTGAAAAATTTTAGTTACTTGTCTTTAAAGGAAAGTTAATCTAGAAAGGGGAAGGGAAAATAGTTACATCAAGGAGAAAAACAAATTGTCATTTGTTTTCTAAAAGTCATAATGAATCTCTTAGTCAGAGTAATAAAAAAACTTTAACATTCACTTCTCCTTTTTTGGCCTTAAATAATAAAAAAAAATTCATTGAAATGAGATTAGTTTTTGATTATTTTGATTAACATGATACTATTTCATAAATTCATACACACACACATATATATGTTTAATTTATAGGCTTTCGGGCTCTACAAAATTTTGTGCAGGTACTCTTGAGTAGGTTCCTTATGCTTGATACACATGCAAGTTTTCAGGTTTCAAGCCAGCAAAAGAGACATGGTGTTTCCTGGTCTTTATGGAACTGATTGGCAAAAAAAAATAAAAAATGATGCAACTGATTTTGATCGGCTTAGGAGTGCAATAGAGAAATTAACATAATTTAGTTGATTTTGATCTAAGATAATGCATTGTTGTTGTCAAGCTGTATGTGTGAGGATAAAAGTCTAAAAACATAAGAGAAAAAAAATGGTTAATAATAAAAATTAAAATTTTTTTTAATATTTATAGTTCGACGTTTAAATTTGGACAAAAAAAAAAGAGTAAATATAAATGTTGCAGTTTAAATTAATTTAATAATACCTAAAAAAGATATATTTATACTTGTGCTATGAGACTACTAAGCTTAGGTGACCTCAGCACTAAGTAGTGGGGTTAAGATTAATATCGTGAAATTGACTTAAGTTAGCAGTTAACAACTTAATCGAAAAATGATAAGTTAACATTCTTGTGTGTCATGTGATCAGTTAAAGTGATTGAATTGACATGAAATCAATAGGTCAATTTTACATATTAACTCGATTAAATTAATTAAATTATCTCATTTGATAGGTGACTCACATTTTGAGATGAAAAATCCCTTTTATGTTTTGAATCTTAAAATATCTCTAACAAACGTATGTGTTATATACATGTATTATACTAAGGATATAGTTCTCCCAAGTGAATAAGTTCATAAACTATTTAGCTCTAAATCTTAAACTTATTACTATATTAATAAAGGTTATACAGTTCGGAGCCAATACGTTTCTATCTATAATATATGACTTGTTGGGAACATTCTTGTATCTGAAATGGAATCTCAAAGTCCATTTAAAATAAGCCTATGATGAATAACAAGAGAGAATAAAAGAAAGGAATTGAAAATAAGGATGTTCAATTTTGCATCTCAATTGCCTTGAAGAAGAAAAAAAGAAATGTTAATTTTATTTATAATCAAGTAATTGGATGAGTAAACTCAACTATTTTAATATTAGGATATAACAATCTAATTATTTAATTGGAAATTAATAGAAAATCTAAAACAAAAATCACCTTTGAACTCATAATGAATCATCTCCAACATTGTTGATTCACTTGAAACAATTGAAGAAACTGAAGAGTTCTTATTGTATTTTTTTTTTCTTAAAAAGCTTGTATAAATCATAAAATAATTGGCTACGATACTTTTTATTTTTTTTCTTATATATTTATGTAAAAATAAGTATTTTTTTTTAAATTACAATTGAAATTCATATTCAAAACTTTCAATTTTAAAACTGAATTTAATACCTTTTGGGTAAAATTCATTGGATAAAGAATTCTAAGTTGATAACCTTATAAATAAAATAAGATTATTATTTTGAATAAAAAAATTTATAAAAATTTAAAATTTTGTAAAACATTTTAAAATTTTGTAAAACATTTTTACTTTGAAATTATTACGTAAAAGATATTAATAAATACATAATAGGTTGAGGTAAAAAATTTCTTTTTTTGTAAAACATACATAAAAGATATGGTGTTTTCTGGTCTCTACCCTGCAGATGGATCTGATTTTGATGCACTTAACCGGGCTATAGAAAGACTAACATGCAATGATGCCAGCACCTCTATTAGTGAGGAGAGTAGCACAGCACTTGGACTGGGTTTTAGGTCTGCTGTGTTATATTTTATGACTTCATCTCTTAGTACCAAAAGTCGAGTAGTTTTCTTCTGCTATTGAATTATGGAGACTTTTGCATTTTTACAATGGAATAATTTGTAGTGTGTCGTGTACTCCTCCTGCAGGTGTGGGTTCTTAGGCTTACTTCGCATGGATGTTTTTCGTCAAAGACTCGAACAGGTGTTTTTTCTTCCATTTTGTCCATTTACCTAGATATTCTTTTTTGGTTTGCAAGTCATAACATTTTGTCTGTATTATGGATGTAGGAGTATAAAGCTCATGTTATTTCCACTGTTCCAGCTGTTCCATATATTTTTTGAGTATTCTGATGAAAGGTACATATTATGGTGGCCTTTGGTAATCTCGTTTTTTTGGATAAAGTGGCATTTAATGTGCTTTATATCCCCTGATCTTATGCAGCAAAGTAGAAGTTCAGAATCCTGCTGCATTGCCCTCAAATCCTTAGAAACGAGTTATAGCTTGTTGGGAACCTACAGTAATAGCAACTATTATTATTCCTAGTAAGCTCCCATACCCATTTGCTATCTATTTTCTGCAGCATGCAAAGGTTTTATTCTTTTATATCCTTTTGCTTACTTGTAGGTATGTGCGGCCTGTTATTACCCTTTGCTCTGAGCTGAGAGGCCAGCAGCTGGAGTACACATTCATCGACAGGTAATTTTTGCCATTATGATTTCTTGACCTCCACTTTCAGATTTGACAATGGGTAAATCTTGTGCGAAATAGTTTCTATTTATCTAGGTTTCATGTGGAAAAATCTGCTGGCTGGTTCTCATAGTTGAGTTAATGAATGAAATATTAAAATATATGATGCAGAATTTGGCTCCTTTAGTCGTAGTAGTAATTGTTATTTCCACCTTGATTATGAAACTTTCTTTTATCTTTGTTCTCCATCATCCATCAATTTAGCAAATCGAGTTCTGCGCATTTTTGTTCATATTTGTTCATTAGATTCAAAAACTGTAATTTGTATATCTGTAAAAGTACCATGTGAGAAACTGTTCCATAAGTCAACGGGCTTTTATGAAGTATTGGCTACCTTTGAGGGAAATTGTTGTTGACTTTTACTATGAGTTGAAGAGTATAATGTCTGGCTATGCCTTCTTTGACTATGAGGATTCAGAGTAAGCGCCTTTCCCTCCATCTCTCTCTCACAAGACACACACACACACATGTATGGGCATAGGGCCCAGCATTATTGTGGTTGGTGCATACAAAAGGCTGCAATATGCTATTTAATGTCCTGTAATAATGCTTCAGGGATCAAGTTTTCTAACATATAAACTGGTTTCAACTAGATAGATTTCCTGATTCCCTGGGATTGCTACCAATGCATAATGCCATTTGATCTGGCCTAAATTTTCAGTAAAATCCTAGGCGGAAGTAGTAGTCTTCTGGCATTTTATGTACTTACTCCTGATTGGATATTCAATGTTCTTTATTGATATCCCTATACTGATGTGGGAAGTAGTAGTCTTCTGGCATTTTATATACTTACTCCTGATTGGATATTCAATGTTCTTTATTGATATCCCTATGCTGATGTCATTTTTCTGTGACTCCACAAATAGGAGCTTCTTACTGCCTGTTATTGACACATTTATTGTTGTTGTTTACAGACACCAACAATCTGATTTGGTGAAACTGGATATCCTCCTAAACGGACGGTCAGTTGATGCCATGGCCACAATTGTTCACAATTTGAAGGCATCAATGTGTTGGTCGTGAACTGGTTGGCAAGCTTAAAAAATTCATTGACAGGTCTGTTGACTTCAAGTCTAAAATGAACTTCATAAGAATTAGATTAAAGTTTACTCATATGATCCAATTCTGACCAGGCAAATGTTTGAGATAATCATACAAGCTGCAATTGGATCAAAGGTTATTGCAAGAGAGACATAAGTAATGTGTCTTTCCTTTTTATATTTCCTTAAGGTTCCTAAAAGGTTAACTACAGTGTAAATTTCATTGCTCTAAGCCTTTCTGTGCTGGATTCAGAATCTCAGCAATGAGAAAGATTGTCCTTGCAGAGTGTTATGGCGGGGATGTTACTTGAAAGAGGAAGCTTCTAGAGAAACAAAAAGAAGGAAAAAAGCGAATGAAGCGTGTTGGTTCTGTTGATATATCTCAAGAAGCTTTTCATCAACTACTGAAGGTTTCATAGTGTAGCTATGTCAGCATGGATGTTGGTAAGTTCCAATGTACATAGTTACTCGTAAAATTCAACCCAAACCTTGTAGTGCTTGTATTCTCTTGTACCAATGGCAGCTAAGATCTTTTTGTCTGCAGTTTTCTGGGTGCCACTGCCATATTAAAGGAACTTGTCATACAAACCCATGAAAGGGATTTTTCCTTTCAACCCCATTTGTTGATACAGTGGCAGAGAGGGAATTTAAACTGTTTTAGGATGGTTGAAGCTACTACATAAGTTATGCCTCAGAGGCTCAGCCACTTAATAACTTCAGAGTGGGAATTTGTTGCATGCTTGTATAACTGAAGTAAGCCTCAAATTCCTCTTTTTCAGGATTTTAGCTATAAGGGCTTACAACAGCATACATTATTGTCAGGATACCTGGTAGCAGAAGCTGTTGGAAAATCTGAAGCAGTAAAGATGCATTGGCTCTATTATCCTGTATACCTTCCAATAAAATGCCCTAGTTTTTTGGATAAGGATCATATTCATATGCTTTAACCTTATTTGTAAAGCATTTTTCGTCCTTAAAGAGGATGTTTTGATGATATCTCCATTTGTTTTCTTTTGGTTGGAAAAGTTTCCATATTATTTGTTACAGAATCCTTTCATTTACTGAAATAGGTTTTGTGAATCTTAAACGTATGGTTTACTTGACCTGAGATTTTATGTGAAATTATTCCAAATTACCAAATCTATTGACATCAAAAGACACTTTTCCACACTTCCATAAGATACTGTAGGAGGAAAAGAGTTGACAACAGAGGCAGAGTAATAATTCTTAGTTTCATTATTTGAATTATCAATTTGATTAATAATTATAAGACAATTAAGCACTTTAGATAATTTTAAATACGATACAATTTTATGATATGAAAATTATACGAAAATGATATAATTTAAAATTTTAACAAAAATTATGTGAGTTTGACAAAATTAAAAAAATGTGTTTTGTATTTGATGTGTTGAAGAATTTTGTAATGATAATTTTCATATTTTATATGAAATGGACACCATCGGAATACAGAAACTGGCATAGAATTAAGGGAGTTGGCTCTAGCTTCTCTATATAATATTCCTCAAACCATATCATACTAAGTTTTCCTTGGTAAATATATCTTATCATCCTTTATATGGAAAACAAAAAGCAAAGTCAATCAACTTTGTTTACCCGCTAACCCATCAGAGTCGTCGAGAAATTAATCCCTGTCCTTGTTGAGGTAATAGCCCGCCATCGCTTTCTTGCTTTTAGAAGTCTTCCACTCACCAAAGAGCAAGAGTTCCATCTATCTCAGCTCTTTCCTGTAGGTAACAGCTTTCCTCAAACAGTACCATTTCAAAACAGCTTTACCATGGAGTTTCAAAATAGTCATTTCACTGATCTCACTGCTACCAGAGGTAAATATATCTTTTTTAAAAAAAGCCTTTTTCACTTCCACATAGTTCCTATTTGGTCAAACAAATAGCTAGCTTAAAACAAACCCCTAATTCCTTTCGTACAGCATTTATAAACAAAGGTTAAGATTTATTCATTTTTATTGATGATATCAATAAGGATAACATGACAATTATATCATAATCGTAATACAACATTGTATTCTGACGATTACGTTAACAATATGATAATCCTACAAATCAAAACTTGCCAAGTTTTCTTGGAAAAAATGTTATGATCGGATAAAGATTTCACTATATAAGTAGTCATTTTGTTTTTTCTGCAGGAAAAACAAAAACCAACATGCATATTGACCTTGATTGACATGATTACTTGCTTCTTCCACCATCCCTTACTTCAAGTCTTTGATTCACTAATCTAAATGCCATCAGAGGTAAACAAATTCAGTTCTTCGATTTCTTGTTAATGAAAACAATGGAATTTTGGTTTGGAATTTTTTTTACTTTGGATTTTATTTTGATTTCTTTTTTGTCTATGCATCAGACTCTGAAATAGCACTTTACGAAGCTCTATGGTATGCATGTGCTGGTGCTTTGGTGACAGTTCCTCGTGCAGGAGAACGAGTCTTTTACTTTCCTCAAGGAAACTTGGAACAGGTTTTCTTCAAGCTTATACTCGTCCAAGTTCCGTCTGTTCCTGGCTTTGTTTGTTCTAATTTCCATCGCTAGATTTTGGAGGAAACTAAAGCCCTGTTGTTTTTCTAACCTGTTAGATTTCAAGCGCCTTTGATCTTCTTGCTCCCACTATTATTTCCTTTCCTTTCTTGTTTCTGTTTTTATTTCTGGGTCTGTTTTTAGTTATTAGCTTTTTTTTTATAACTGCATCTAAGGTTGTCAGGATTTGAATTTTGATCAATGAACTAACACTCCAGCTCTCTAGCAATAGTCCACGTGGCTGTTGTTCTGTTTTTAGTTTCTTTATTATAGATCAATTTTGTTGGATCAGGTTGAGGCGTGTACTAATCAGGTAATAGACCTGCCAAGGAGCGATCTTCCATCCAAGATCCTTGGCCGTGTGTGAAAGTCTTGTCTTATTCTGTTTGTTGTCTTACATTAAAGGAGTTGATGATATAGAGTTGAGATTCTAACAGTTTATTGTCCTCAATCTAATCATTTCAGCAAGATGAGAATGATGCAGAGATGGAGCCTCCCCTTCCTCCACAGCCCGAGTTCCTTGTACATTCCTTTTGTAAAACCCTGACTCACTCGGATAAAAGCCTCCATGGCGGATTTGCTGTGCCCAAGCGATATGCAGTTCAATGTTTCCCACCTTTGGTTCGTGTTAATCTTCTTGGGATGCAATCCCTTTTGGTTTCCTCCACAGAAATTTGGTCTTGAGTTTGTTGTTTGGCAAGACATGTCAATCCAACATCCTTCCCAGGAGTTTGGTTGCCAGGGATTTGCATGGAAACCAGTGGCGTTTCAGCCATATCTACAGGGGTAATACTTGATAGCTGAATATGGTAATGAACTTTACCTTCATATTTTTTTAACATTATGTCTGGGGATGACAGGTCAACCACGAAAGCACTTGCTTACAAGTGGTTGGAAGGATTTTGTCAACTCAAAGAGGCTTGCTGCTGGGGATGCATTTATATTTCTAAGGTCTGCCTTTGTCCTCAAACTTATAATGGAGTTTGATGTTTTTGATTGAATTCTGTTTCCAGGTGGGCACTAATACAATGTTTTGATATGTAATTCTAGAGCTGAGAATGGAGAATTATGTGTTGGAGTACAACGTGAAATGAAGCCACAGGGCAATGTTCCATCATCCTTGATTTCAATTCCTGGCATGCATCTTGGAGTCCTTGCTAGTGAAAGGGAGGCCTTAGCGAGAAGAACCATGTTCACCATATCTTACAAACCTAGGTTTGGTGGTGCTTTCTTTTCTCCAAGTCTTGTATTTCTAATCCTTGTCTCTAAATATTATTCTATTTTTTTTCAAGAACAAGCCCTGCAGAGTTCATCATTCCATTTGATCGGTACATGAAGTCAGTGAAGAACAACTACTCGATAGAGATAAGGTACCAAATTAAAGTTGGCTGGAAAGGACATCCAGATTAGAGGTATCTATGGCTTGTTTACTATTTCAGGATGATGATAATTTTATTACTACATCAAAACTGTAAAATATTGTCGATTCCTCTATGTTCTCCTCTTCATATTTTTACAGAAAACACCAGCATCAGGATTTTGATTCTCTTTTCTTCGGTTATTGTGAGTTTAGTGGTCCTATAGCTGGAATTGAAGAAGCTCATCCTGTAAAATGGCCAGGTTCCTTATGGAGATGCCTCAAGGTAGAATGTTCATTTATATTTTTTGAAATGCTAAAGCAAATAAGGATGTTTTTTAGAGTTATAAGGAACATTGAAACAATCTTCTGATATTCCTTTTAGGTGAGATGGGGTGAAACTTATACAATAAATCGTCCGCAAAGAGTTTCACCCTGGAAAACAGAACTTGCTCTGACTTACCCTATACTGAATCCTCCTCCAATGCCCTGCCTTCAATCAAATATAATGCCTTTATCTGCTGATTCCTCTGTGCCTACCAGGGAAGGTAAGTCGGTTGTATTCATCTTTATACAACAATTTTCAAGAAAGGTATATTGAAAGTCAAGTTTATGATTTAGGTTCATCAGGAGTAACTTTCCAGCCTTCACCGGGAATTGGCTTTTCAAGGGTCTTGCAAGGTGAAGAATTTTCAACATCTGGTGGCAACTTTGCATGGATTAATGAGTCTGCAACTGTCGAAAATTCAGTCATTCAACTACCCTTTATACATGATAAGAAGATTGATATAGTTTCTGCTTGAAGGAGTATTGAACCAACACACACTCAATTTCTCTTAAATTCTGGGCCAACTGCCGATTCCACCATTGTCCACTCTTTGTTGATGGGACTTTAGTAACAGCTAATCCAATGGGAAAGCAAGTGCTAGATCAAGAAGAAAAGCATAGCTTGCTTGCGAGCCCTCGGTCTCTCATGCCTCCAGGTCTCTCCCCGCCCAATTGGCAGATGCATTTGGTAGAAATCTGAAAACTTTTGCTACTTGTTATTTTCTACTATCAGTTGCAACTATGACATTTTTTAAGTCAACATTAGCATGTGTAACATAGAAGGAACATGAAACGTTCTGGTTCAATAAAGATTGGAATTATGGTTGTAGGGTGCAGATCCACATCTAATTTACGAGATATTTTTTTATTTAATTTAAAATTTTCACGATTTTATTTTATAAAAATCATTTTAACGATACGAGTTCAAGCTTCTACTGATATACCGTACAATGCATTCTCATAATATCTAGGGTTGAAGCTATACATAGTGTCAAGGACTAGCGTCCAGGAATAGAAAGGGAAGGAAATTTTAGTTTATAATTATACTAATATTATATTATACTCCATTAATGAAATGAAATATTACAAAACAAATTAAAATGAAAGTTATGTCTAACAGTATAAGCTTCTTACATGAATTTTCTGTCTTTAATCATTTGGGGAAATTGGTAAAATTTAATTAGATTTTAAAGGACATGGAAGGATAATAAGTTCTTTCCCTTTGTTTCCCTTTAATTTTATTTTATACTCATTGCCTCACGAGCTTAAATCCATCCTCGACAAACCAAAATCTAAGCTGAAGGTAAACCAGTTTTAGTGGCTCTAATTATATATTAACTATTCTATTGTACAACAAAATACTCAATCAAACGTTGTTATTTACCGTACATTTTCTTTAAATAGAAACCATATCTGGAAATCCATCCCACATCCATTTCATTTTCATATTCCAAATCTAACATTAAATAAAAATGTTAATAAAATTCTAGTTTTTTTCCTTTATTCTTAAATATTTTTTGACAAAAAATTTATATTTCTATGAAAAACAAAAAAAGTTATACATATTAATTCTATAAATTTATATCTTTAAAATAAAGTGAAAATTGTATCTTTTAGTAAAAGAAAAAAAACCATTTGGATAAGAAAAGAGAAATATAAAGAGAAAGAATTTTTAATAGATATTATCTTTGCAGATATTTATAATTTACAACAATTATATATTTTTAAAACTTTTTAAATATAGAAGTTTATTACTTTATAATTTCAAAAATAAAAATATTATTAGCTCACAAAAAATGAAGCAAGGAATATTCTACTAATTAAATTTAAGATTTATTCTGGATGTATCAACTACATTATGTAGACATCAACTGCTAATGTGTGATGAAGAATAAAATGTGCGTAAAAAGTGGTGAAATTAAAAATGCCATATCTGATCAAAATTTTAGGAAGTTAGTTGTATGTTAGTAGTTTTTGTTTATGGCTTGCAAATAGGAAGATCGTGACTTATAACTAGCAATCATTCTAGTTTTTAGTTAAAATCCTTTTGTATTTAAGGAAGTTGCATTGAATGAAGAAGTTGAACAACATTTTAGTTGCATTCATAAGCAAAAGCTTGCTTATATTCTGCAATTTCAAGCATAATATTCATAAGAATTATGAACCTATAATCAGCAAAAGAGATATGAGAGTATCTCAAGATGGAATACCAAGGCAATGAAAGGACAAAGAACATGCAGGTGCTAAATTTGATCAGACAATTCGAGATGTAAGGAATGAAAGAGTCAGAATCCATTAAAGAGTATTCTGACAAGTTACCCAATATTGTGAACAATGTGAGACAGTTTGGTAAGGATTTTTCTAATGAGAGAATTATGCAAAAAATTTTTGTTACATTACTTGAGAAATATGAAGCTAAAATCTCTTTTTTAAAAGAGTTAAAAGATCTGTCAAGCATTTTCTTGGCAAAGTTGGTGAATGCATTGCAGGCACAAAAAGTAAAAAAAGATGATGAGAGAAAAGAATTCTACAGAGGGTGTTTTTCAAGCAAAAGAACAATATTCAGAAAGAGGCAAAGAAAAGAAAAACAATAAGAGGCAAAACAACAATAAGCCTAGCAATAATGTAGGCAACAACAAAAGTAAGGATTGAACTTATCCACCTTGTCCACACTGTAAAAAGACCAATCATCTGTAGAAGAAATGCTGGTGGAGGCCAGATATTCAATGTAGAAAATATGGTCAGATTAGGCACATGAAAAAAATTTGCAAGTCACATAAGCATAGAAAGGAAACAAACGTTGCCGTTAAACAATATCAGAAAGAGCAGTTGTTTATTGCAACATGCTTTGCAACGAACAATAGTTCTAATAACTATTGGCTTATTGATAGTGGTTGTACAAACCATATGATAAATGATCAGGAGCTTTTTAAGGAACTTGATAAAACTAACATTTTTAAATTCAAGATTGAAAATGGTGAATACATCGCAATCAAGGGCAAAGGAACAATGGTTATAGAAAGCCTAACAGGTTTGAAATACATTACTAATGTTTTATATATGCCTGACATTGATCAAAACCTACTTAGTGTTGGATAACTACTTGAAAAGGGTTTCAAAATATTATTCAAAGACAAATGGTGTAAGATCAAAGATGCAAAACGCATAGATATATTTAAGATAAAAATGAGAGAAAAAAGCTTTGCTCTGAATCTAATGGAAGAGGAGTAGATAGCATTTCTATGTAACATAAGCAATACAGATTTATGACACAGGAGGCTTGGGCATTTCTATCATGTTAGACTCTTTTATATGTAAAAACACAATCTAGTGAAATGAGTGCCATTATCGAAAGAGAAGATGATAGATTGTGTGGCTTGTCAGTATGATAAACAATTCAAAGTTTCTTTTCTCAAACTGCATAGAAAGTAACACACAAGCTTTAACTGGTTCACACAGATGTTAGAGGACCTCAAAATACACCATATTTAAATAGCAGTAAGTACTATATTGTATTTATTAATAATTATACCAAATTCTGTTGGATTTATTTTTTTAAATTCAAATATGAGATTATTGGTGTATTTTGAAAATTTAAAGTATGGGTGAAAAATCAAAGTGATTGTAAAATATAAGTAATAAGGTTAGATAGTGGGAAGGAATACACTTTTGATAGGTTTAACAAATTTTATGAATAAGCTAGTGTTGAGAACCAATTTACAGCACCTTGTACTTTACAGCAGAATGGAGTCAGTGAAAGGAAAAACAAAACTATAATGGAGATGACAATGTGTATGCTATATGAAAAAGAGTTACCAAAGAAATTGTATGCAGAAGTTGCAAACATAACAGTCTTTGTACTAAACAAACTACTAACCAAAATTCTATAGAAAATAACTCTATTTAAAGCATGGTTTGGTTATAAACCAGACTTACAGCATCTAAAAACTTTTGGTTTCATATGTTTTTTATATGTGCCATAGGTAAAAAGAGACAAACTAGATAAAAAGGCAAAACTATGAGTCTTTATTGGATATAGTAGGTCATTCAAGGCTTACAAAAATTTTCAATCCCAAAATGAAAAATTCTTGTGAGCAAAGATGTTAAGTTTATGAAGGATAGACAATGGAATTGGAAAAAGTCAGAAAAAAAGCAGCATTCAAATTTTTAGCAAAATCCTAAGGATGACATAGGTGAAACACCAGTCAGAAGTACAAAACCATTGTCTGATATTTATGAAAGGTGCAACGTTGCTATTTTTGAGCCTACAAAGTTTAAAGAGGCTGAAAAAGATGACAAGTGGATTGAAGCAATGAAGGAAGAGCTTAGAATGATTAAAAAAAATGACATTTAGAAGTTGGTGGATAGACCTCAAGATAAAAAAACCTATAGGTGCCAAATGGGTTTATAGAACCAAACTTAATGCAGATGATTCTATAAATAAATATAAAATCAGATTAGTTGTGAAAGGGTATGCTCAAGTGTTTGGAGTAAATTTCTCTAGAACTTTTACTTTAGTAGCATAACTTGATACAATCAGAATGCTACTTGCCTTGGCAATAGAAAAGGGATGGAAGGTTTACCAGTTGGATGTAAAATTTACATTTTTAAATGGTTATTTGTAAGAAGAGATCTTTGCGGAGTAGCCATAAGGTTTCCAAGTCAAGGGACAAGAGAAAAAGGTTTACTTATTAAAGAAGGCCTTGTATGGCCTTAAATAGGCTTCTAGGGCCTAGTGTAGCAAGATTGATAAACACCTACTAGGTCTTGATTTTATTAAAAGCCTAAGTAAAGCTACGTTGTATGTAAAAAAAACTAATGCTAATCTAATCATAGTTTTTATTTACATTGAAGACATGCTTGTGACAGAAAGTAATGAAAAGCTAATAAATGAGTTTTAGGCTAAAATGCTCAAAGTATTTGCGATGATAGATTTTAGTTTAATGTCTTATTTTTTAGGAATGAAGGTTAAGCAAAATCAAGATGGAGTATTCATATTCCAAAAGAAATATATAGAGGAAATACTTAAGAAATTTCGTATGAAGGACTACAAATGCATAAATACCCCAATGAATCAGAAGGAAAAATTTAGCAAGGATGATGAATCACACAAAATTAATGAAAGTCAATACAAAAGTTTGATTGGTTGTTTGATGTATCTTACAGCCACTAAATAAGATATTATGTTTACAGTTAGCCTACTCTCACGATTCATGCATTATGCTAGTGAGGTACACTTTCAAGTTGTTAAAATGATTGTTAGATATATTAAAGCCATAGTAAATTATGGTATCAAATATTTTGACTGTCAAGATTTAAACTCCATTATTATTCTAATAATGATTGGGCAGGTTCAATTGATGACATGAAAAGCACAACAAGTTTTTATTTTAGCTTTAGATCAGGAATGTTCCCATGGTACTCAAAGAAGTAAGAAGTGATAGCTTAAAGCACAGTTAGGGATGAGTATGTTGCAGCCATTGTAGTTGTGAATCAAGCACTTTGGCTTAGAAGATACTTGTAGACTTACACATGGAAGAGAAAGAGCCAACACAGATTCATATAGATAACTAAGCTATAATTTTAATATCAAATAATCTTATTTTTCATGGCAGAACTAAATACTTTAAGATCAAGTTATAGTTCTTAAGAGAAATACAAAAAAAAAGGTGAATTCATGATGCTGAAAATTAAAGGTTGAGATGTTGAAGAGTAACTACAAATAAAAAAGGCTCACAAAAAAGATAACTTACAATAATTCAAATAATGATAAAATATGATTATTAGATTAGAAAAGATAAAAGTTCATCACCAAGATTAGATACTAAGAGATACAGAAACACTTCCCTAAGATTTTAATTAATGATACAAAATAATAAAAATTTATCACTCTAAAAAATTTACCTAAGAGATACAAAACTTGAAGAACAATTTAAAAGATTACTTAAGGATAAAGGAAATTCTATTCTGCCTTCAACCAAAGAATAATAGAAAATAAATAGGCTAGAAATATCCCTCCCAGCATGAAAACTTTTAGATTGAATTGCTAGAATAATACACAAAATAAAGGGATTTGCATGTAAACTCATTAGTCATGCAAATTATATAATAATGAATCTAACCATAATCATATTCATCTTTATACTCTTTTTTTCTAGTTAATGTGAACACAATCTTCTTATTTCAACCTATCTTATTTTTGTATTTATTTAATGAATTTGGACCAAAGATAGGCCCATTTTATTTTTGGATAAATCCTCTTTAGTCTCAGCTCAAGTTATAAGTTATGTTGACATTCTAGTGTCAATCTTTTCTGGTTGGAAAAGATTTGTTCTCAAATCTGAATTAGTCTTCTCACCATGGTAGGGTGACAAATCAACAATATTGAAAATGAAAGATACTCTATAAATGTTGGGAAGCTTTATCTTGTAAGCATTCTCCATAATGTTTTGGAGAATTCTAAATGAGCCATCCTCCCTAGTTTGTAATTTGCCAAACTTTCTTGAAGAAAATCTCTTTTTTCGTAAGTTAAAACACACCAAATCACCTTATTTGAACTTCACATTTTTTTATACTTGTTTGTTGGCTTTTTATATTTCTCATTTTGCTACAAAATCATAGCTCTCACTTGTTCATGCAATCATTAATACCCTTAGCCATTTTTTCTACATCTTCACTAAATTATTTATTAGTAAGAAAATGAACTAAATCTAAAGGGTTAATTAGATTATTACCATACACCATCATAAAAGGGCTGCAACCAGTGATTTAGTTTGGTGAACGATTGTAGGCAAACTCTAATGGAGGTAAAACAAGATCTCACTGCTTGATTTTTTTCCTATATAACTTCTTAGAAGGTTGCCTAAGTTGCGATCAGTTACCTTCGTTTGACCATTTTTTAAGGAAGATGAGAATAACTATACTTGAGATTGGTGCCAAGCTTCTTTCAAATGGTGCACCAAAAATGACTAAAAAACTTAAAATCTCAATCAAACACCATAAATCTAAGAATTCCATGTAACCTCATAATTTTCCTAAAATACAAATAAAAAAACATGAGAAAATCTGTAGTTTTGGTACAAGGAATGAAGTGGGCTATTTTGGAAAAACAATCCACAACCATCATGATGAAGTCTTTGTTCCTTTAAGTTTTAGGTAATTTAACTACAAAGTCCAAACTAACATCCTCTTAAGAAGCGTTAGGTACGGGTAGTGGAGTATACAATCCAATATTTTAATCATAACTCTTGGTAATGTGCCACACTCTATATCGTTCAAAGTGTTTCATCACATCTCTCTCTATTTTCAATCAATAAAACCTATCCTACAAAATAGCAAGTGTCTTGTTCCTTCTAAAGTATCTACCTAATGCACCATCATGAGTCTCATTGATTAAGGCTTGTCTCAAGGAACATGAAGGATGTAAAAGCTGTTAGCTTTGAAGAGATATCCATCATGCAACAAAAACTAGTTGTGTGATCTTTGCTTGCATTCTTCCCAAATTCGATCAAAGTAAGGATCTATCTCATAGAGTCCTTTGATCACATCAAATCCAATAACTTCAACAACCATAGTCCCCAATAAGGAGTGCTTTTAACTTAAAGCATTTGCCATCACATTTTAAGTTTTTGATTTATGTTTGATAGTGAAATTGTAGGCTTAAAGAAATTTCACCCAAGCTACATACCTTTGATTGAGCTTATGCTGGCTATTGATAAACTTCAAGGTCTCATAATCTGAATATAAGACAAATGGCTTAGAAAAGAGATACTGATTCTAATGGAATAAAGCTTTATATATGGCATAAAACTCTTTATCATAGGTTGAATACTTTTTCTTGGCTTATTAAACTTCTCACTGAAAAATACTCTAAGCTTTTTTTCTTGACTTAAGACAGCATCTATTCTAGAATTGGATGCATCATATTCCACCTTAAATACTTGATCAAAGTTTGGTAGGAACAAGATGAAAGCTTCAGTAATCCTAGTCTTGATGAGCGCAAAGCTGTGTTAAGCTTTTTTTATCTATTTAAAACTTTCATTCTTCAAACATTTGGTGATGAGAGCCACAATAAAGCTAAAACTCCTAATAAAGTGGCTATAAAAAGATGCAAGGCCATAGAAGCTTCGGATATCATACAGAGATGCTGGTGTTAGTTAATTTTAAATTACCTTAAACTTTATAGGATCCATCTTTATTCCTTCTTTTGACATCACAAATCCTAGAAACATAAGGTTGAAAGTAAAGAAACTGCACTTTTTAAGGTTAGCATAAAGTTTTTGTTCCCTTAATATACAAAACAGTTGATAAAAATGATTTAAGTGTTGGTTATCGTATTTGCTATACACCAAAATATCATCAAAATATACTATTACATATCTGTTAATACAATGTTTAAAGATATAATTCATAAATCTCATAAAAGTACTAAGAGCATTGGATAAAACAAAAGGCATTCCATCCATTTATAGAGACCATCCCTTATCTTGAAGGTTATTTTTCATTCATCTTTAGGCCTAATTTTGATTTGATGATAATCACTACGTAGATCTATCTTAAAAAAAATAATTACTCCGTATAGTTGGTCCAATAAGTCATCTAAGCATGGAATAAAAAAGTAATAATCAACTGTGATTTTATTAACTGCACTACTATCCATACACATGCGCCATGATCCATGATCCATCTTTTTTAAGCACCAAAAGGGCTGGGATTACACAAGGGCTCATGCTTTCACGTACCATTCCTTTTCTTACCAATTCATCAACTTGGCGTTGCAACTTCGCATGCTCTTTAAAACTCATCCTATAGGCTACCTTGTTGGGTTAAACAGCTCATAGGATAAGGTCTATGTACTGTTGAATATCTCTCATTGGTGGTAGATTAGTTAGTAACTCTTTTTGAATAATATATTAAAATTTTTTCAATAATGGTTGTATCATTGTAAGAGGCTCTTAGCTATCTTTGTTCTCTTCAATCAACATCAATGCATATATAGTACCACCTATCTTAATTTTTTTTTTTATAATTGACCTTGGTAAACAAGCTGCTTCTTTTCCCTTTGGTTGGTTTTGATATCACCATGGGCTTGATAAGGCCTAGGATGATTTTGCATTCATCATTCATAAATATATAAATGTTGTGGTAACCATCATAAATAACCCTACTATCATAATACCAAGGTCTTGCAAGTAGTAAATGGCAAGCATCCATCGAAGATACATCATATCACACTTCATCTTTTTATTATTTTCTTATAAAAAAATAAAACTAAACACCTTTTGCTAACCTTGATTTCATTCTCTTTCTGTAGCCAAGATAACTTACATGGTTAAGGGTGATCCACTATCTTGAGGTCTAATTTTTGCATCATAAAGGTAGAAACTACATTTTTAAAACTTCTACTATCAATTACAACATCATATTCCTTCTCATAGGTAGTACACCAAGTGTGAAACACATTTTTATACAACCAATCTTTTTTCTTAGTAGGTGTAGTACTCAAGCAGCATTGTATGACTAAAGATGCTCTATAATTGCCATATATTACCTTTTTCTCCTCTTTAAAATTTTGATTCTCTTCAGCCAATTCCTCTTCATTTTCTTCTAAGTATTTTTTTTACTAAAGCCGCAATCGTTCTGTTTGGGTATTTTTAGGTAATGTGTCCAAGCTTTTCACATTTAAAACAACTTCTAGTTTGTAAACTAGATTGAAACTTGCTTGTTGAGGTTTCATCTTTCTTTTAGAACTGCTTTGGAATAGGCTTAGAAGGAACAACAATCATGAATGGGCCACTTTTATTGATATAGCCTTCTCAAGACTCAAATATCAAATTGCTATCATGGGCCTCCTTTTGTTGTCAAGTCACCATAAAGGCAAGCTTGCATACATCATTAAAAGTCCAATAAGGTTGCAGTTGCATCACATTAGCTATCTCAATCTTCAATCCTTCAAAATACCAGGCAATAGTCTGCTATTCCTATTTTACCAATTCACATTTTAGCATGAGATGGTCAAACTTAGTCGTATATTCCTCCATTGAGAGATCTCTTTGCTTCAAGTTATAGAGCATAAGAAATATAACTTATCGAAAGTTGTCTAAAAGATACTTTCTCTTCAACTCTCTTTTCATTTTACCTTAAGTTGTAATTTTTCTCTTACCTTCTCTTTCTTTTTGCTTTTTTAGATTTTTCCACCAAAAAAGATGTATGCTTTCTAAGTTTAATGGCCACTAGCTTCACCTTGCAATGTTCTAGGGCATCATAGTATTCAAATATGCATTCCACCGTGTGTAACCAATTTAAGACTTCTTCAGGTTGTATTTTCCTTTCGAACTCAAGAATCTCTATCTTCAGATTAAATATGCTAGGTTGAAGTTAGTTTCTACGTAAATAGTCTTTGACTTACTGTGGGTACGGTGGGGTGCTATCATCAAAATCATTATTATTTTTATGGTATGAATTGGCCTCTCCTTTATCTTCTTCGTTCTTCTTTTTTTTCCTCATTATATCATTTCTCTCTTTTTGTATATGTAGCTATTGTTGTAGTTGAAGGATCTATTGCTGCATCTCTTCTATGAGGGCATCTCTTAAGTCAATATTGGTAGTTACTGTAACGTTGGTGTTAGTTTCAACCTCTTCTGTTGGTGCTTGACGATGATGACCTACAATAGCTCTGATACAAATTTGATGTTGAAAATTGATGGTTGAGATGTTAAAGAGTAACTATAAATAGAAAAGGCTCACAAAGAAAACAACTCACAATAATTTGATAATGGTAGAATATGATTATTGGATTAAAAGGGATAAAAGTTCATCACCAAGACTAGATACTAAAGAATACAAAAACACCACCCTAAGAATTCTAATCAAGGATACTGAACAATAGAAGTTCACCATTTTAGAAAATTCACCTAAAAGATACAAAACTTGAAAATTAATCTAAAAGATTGCTTAAGGATAAAGAAAACTCTATTTTGCTTTCTTTCAAAGAATAATGGAAAATAAATAGGCTAGGAACATCCCTTCCAACATCGAAACTTTCAAATTGAATTGTTAGAATCATGCCTAAAATTAAGGGACTAGCATGTGAACCCATTTACTCTTGCAGATTACATAATAATGAATCTAATCATAATCTCATCCATCTTAATCTCTTCTTTTTCAATTAGTGTAAACATAATCTTCCTACTTTAACCCACCTTATATATGCATTTATTTAGTGGATTTGGACCAAAGATAGGCCCATCTTATTTTTGGATAAGTCATTCTTAGTCTCAACCTAAGTTATAAGTTGTGTTGACACTCCGATGCCAACTTAGTTTACTTTAGTGCAGAATTGAGGATCAAATTGCAGATGTGTTAACCAAAGCCCTATCCAAAACTAGATTTGAAGCTTTAAGAAGTAAACTAGGTCTTTGCAGCTATTGAGGCGAGGATGAGTGTTTTAAGAATGCCTTATCAGCTACATTATGCAGACATGAGCTACTAATGTGTGATAAAGAGTGAGATGTGCATAAAAAGCGGTGAAATTGAATATGCCATGTCTGACCAAAATTTTAGGAAGTTAGTTGTGTTAGTGGTCTATGGAAGTTAGTTGTGTGTTAGTGATTTTTGTTTATGGCTTGCAAATAGGAAGATCATGCATTGTTACTAGCAATCATTCTAGTTTTTGGTTAAAATCCTTTTGTATTAAAGGAAGTTATATCGAATAAAGAAGTTTAACAACATTTCAATTTCATATTCTCGTTATTCATTCGTATGAGTTTATTTTTGTTCTTTGTCTCTGTAAAACCAACATCAACAACTTCTCCTTTCAAATAAACTATGTATATAAACCTCAAAAACAAGAAATGAAAAGATTTAACACTTAAGAATATTCATAATTGATTCTTGTTGGCAAAACACTACGTATTGTATAACAATCTCAAAGGACCAAATCTTTTTTTCCATAAATTAATTCCTGCGTTCTTTATCATCAGAAGCCGGTGTTGAGGCACTGTTGAAAATTGGAAAAGTCAATGAGGACTGAAGTGAACTCCCTGTTTGAGCACTTAAAGATGTCAATCCTTGAAAGTAGCTTGGTGCAGATGATGATTCCTTCCCATTCTGTGTCAATAAATTTTGAGAAATGGCCTGCATCAAACTCTGACCAAAACTTTCAACTGTTCGATCGGTTTGGTCTCCAGGTTTTGCACTGCTACCAACCATTGATGAAATGGCATCAGCTATTACTGATAGGAAACTTGCGTCTGATGTGATTGCCTTGGTTAAGGTTTCTGTCAATGACTTTTGAGAAGCTAGACATTGCTGATTTCCAAGGTTTAGGTTCCCAGAGTGAGTTTGGTTATAGGGTGTTGCACCGTAAGCAGGGTAGCCGTTGCCCCAAACTGTAGGTAAAATGTTGGATTCTGATGAAGAAAAGTTGAGATTTGTTGAAGGAAATCTTGCTGTTGTAGGGAAGTTTGTAGAGAACCCGTTGAAATAATTAGATGAACAGGAAGGAGAGGCGGTGAGGTCTAGCGTAATTGTTGGGAACAAAGGTGAGGTAAAGTTTGATAAGTAGAACCGTCCTGCTCTTGAATTATCATGGAGGCTGAAGCTTAATCCATTGAGTTCAGTTGTAAGAGTACTTGTGGCTGTGGAACTGAGGCCTGGCCGCTGAGATATTGAAGAGCCAGACAATAGCATGGACGCAGCTGCTGAGGTGGTGGAAGCCATGGCTGTAGCTGAAACTGGAAGTGGGTGGTTGTGGTTCCCTTCATAAGTTGTGATTAAAACGGACATATCCTCAGAACACCTTTGCACCTATCACCAAGTTTCAGAGGGAAAAAATTGTGATCAGTTGTTCCCACAGAAAAAATCTAGAGAATTTCCAAAAGGCCCCAACAAAAAATCTACCTGTTTTCTCACTGGACATCCTGGTGCAACTGTGCAACGATAGTAAGCTCTCGGGCATGGATTTGCTTTTGATATTTTCTGTCCATATTTCCTCCAATGGCATCCATCACTCATCTGCAAAGAAAGAAATTAATACTTAAGCTTTTCTTGTTCTACACTGAATTGTCCAAATGATCAAAATTCAAAAAAAAAATCTTCGACAACCAAGACTGGAAAGACTCTTTTAAGGTTCAATACTAACCGTTGGTGCATCACATCTAGCTCTCACAGAAACCCTAGCTCTTTTCACGTGGCTTTGTTGTGTAACCTGATCCTCATCCCCATTTCTTGTTGTCTTTTCAGTCTTGCTTGGTGGCCATGTTTCTCCTGCATCATCTTCCTTTGGTTCTTCTGAACTGTTTTCAGGGCTAGGATTTGACACAATCTCTGTAGACAATTGAAATTTAGAGTCTAATCCAAGAGTTAGACCGGCCTTGATCTCTGGGACATTTTTAGTTTTGCTAGAGCTGGTTGTTTTCTCAACTTTTTTGGAATCAGTTGAACTTCTTCCAAGGGAAAGAGAAACAAGTTCAGGTTCTGGAGCTTCACCATTATGAGAAGGAGCTGATGAGTCTGTAGGTTTCTTGGCAACTCCTTGTTGAAGGATTTCAAAGAAGCGTAATTGAAGAGACTTGTAATCCTGCTGGATCTGCTCTAACATCATCTTTAATCTCTCATTTTCTTCCTTCACCTCACCCATCTCAGCCTTTGCGGATTCAAGTTCATCCACCTGGTCAACATAGTTATATATTTGCATTAATTGGACACCAGATTCTTTGATTTCAGTATCACATCCATCTTATAGAAATTAACCGAACTTCTCGACATAATATCAATTGACTCCAACTACCCCACACTTTTATTATCAACTTTTATTGATCCAAACACCAAATTGTGCAAATTAGTATTAAAAAAGAGAGTGGTGATCAACAACTATATGCATGATGTATCCGAAACTGTAAAGATGAGGCGTACCAAAAAAATTTTAATTTAAGAACTAATGAAGAACCACGTCTAGTTTATCTACCTCTTTGTTATCTTCCAAGTCCTCATGGTTGAGTGATGATGAGTTCAGATCACTACTTTTGAGAAGTTTTCTTCCAATATAAGTGATCTAAAACACAAAGAAGGACAATCCATTAACAAATACCATAGCCACTTTCAGGGATCAAAAGGCCGTTCAGGCATAATTTTGTTACTTGATATTGCCCCAATGATCTCTTGAGATATTGCATCCATTACTATCTATGTTTGTAGGATAATTTGACACCCAATAGATCGAATAATCCTAAGAAATGTTAATTTTGTGAAGAGTTTAGAACAAATCACCAGTGCAATAAGGGTCAATACCTTCCTAACTTCTGGAGTGTAAACTTCTTGATGGCCAACAGATTGAGCAATATTCTTTTCTTGTTTGACAGCAGCATCTGCGCTGGGGATTTTCGTCAACAAAACCTCCATTTTTGTAGGAGAAAATTTATTTTCCCTTTAACCCTCCTTAACCCCACTATATATTTTTCACATGAAAATCTTCCCCTCCTTATAATACAACCAAAACACAACTTGGGTTTAAACAAAATTCAAATATCCTAGTGGTCACCTATCAACCCTTACACAGGCAAGCACGAAATGTCAACACCCCAACTACACTTCCAAGAATATTTTATTCTCTTTTTAAATTCAAAAAGATAAAAATAAAAAAAAGTATACTGTTTGAGAAGAAATCAACATCAATGTTTCACAGTTTAGGCAAAGAGAAATGATTTTATAATGGAGAGAGAGAGCTAAAATTGCGCCCAATTCACCAATATCTTATATATAATGGAAATCTCAGAAGCTTCAGTTTAGACCTTAGACTAAGATAGAGACGATGTCAGATGGGGTTAAGAGTCAAAGTTTTCTCTTTTGGTAGCCATGTATTTTGGCCGATGAGGGTTCAGTTTCAACGGGTGCTGGCCTTACTATGGCCTTTGTTTTCATTGTAAGTTTCTAGTCAATACGCTTGTCTAACACGGAGTGAGACTCTGCTGCATGCGTCATTTGACCTTTTTGCTTTTTTTTTTTTTTAATCAAACTATATACTATATTATATAGCTAGCTGTACAGATATTATATGGCCACTTGATCAAGTTTTAATTGTTATAGTTGGCTATTGAATTAACTTGCAGCACACCTTATCATTTTAAAAAAAAATTCACAGTCTAAAGATATGAGAATGAGTTTTATATATATTATGATTTAAACTTTATATTTATTGAATTTCACCTTAAAGATGTAAGGTGATAATGATTCAGATTAGATTAGATTTATTTTTAATAATGTACAATATTATAAATTTTTAAAATTTAATTTAAATCCAAATTGATTATCTCTTAAAATCGATCCGATTCAAATTGAATTTTATTAATTTAGTTCAATTCGATTCATCGGTTTTTAAAATTTAAAAATTTTAATTTATTATTTTAATAAAATTTTTAATATATTTAAATAAATTTATATATTAAATTATTATTTTATTTTATAAAAATTTAAAATATATATAAAAACTAATAAAAATATATAATTTAATTTAGTTCGATTTTTTTTAATTTTTTACGTCTCGATTTGAAATCTGATTTGAACTTAACATACATATATTTAATATTTAAATTTGATTCAAATTGAATAAAAAAACATAATTGAATCGAATATTATAATTTTAAATTAATTTTAAATTTTTTTAATTTTTTTCTCACCCCTATAATGATGTTATAATTTTCGGTATTCTTAGGTGTAATTTCTTGGTCCTATAATAATATTTGTCTTAACGCGGAGTGAACAGAAAAACAAGATAAAACTTGTGAAGCACTTTACAGTCTGAATAGCACTAGTGGAGTTACATATATGCAAGTTCAAGAACTTTTATTATCAAAGTTGACAAACGAACTAATCCATTGAATCAATCTATTATCGGTCATCTTCTTATCCTTCATAATAAGTTTATTCCTGATTCTACACAACAAAACAAAATAGATAAAAACAACTTCATTAATTTGATTTCGAGATTTAAAATTCTGAATTTGAGAATTTGATTTCGAGATTTTGGAGTATGTATCAAATATTTTAAGATGTATTTAATTTTAATTTGATCTATTAATAAAATATTAAAATTTTAATTTTAATGATCAGTATTCAAATTTTAATATTCTCAAATAAAAAAATATTTCAAAATGTTGAATAACTCTCAAATTTTGAGAAATTAAGAGTATATTATGCATTGTTGACATAAGATGATAGGAACATGTAAAAGCTGGCACAAGTTCAAAGAACTTGTTTTGGAATCTTTATTGTAAATCGCTTAAAACGTTTGAAAAAACATTGGTGATTATGGTACATAGTTTTTCATAAATCAGAAAATGTCTCTACATTTCACAATATTAAATTCTTCAAAAGTACACCAAAAAAATTGTTTTTTTTTTCATTGGTCAACATTATCCAAAGTACACTATCTTGGTTTTGGGGGGAAGGAAAACCCTATCTTGGTTGATTTTTTTTCTTACAATTTGATAGTTTCAACTCTTAAAGCAACACAAAATAAGTATACATCTGGGGATATGAATTTCTATTCTTTTGGTTCATGAAAGTTTAAGGTGAATAAAGACTTCTTCAATTCAAGGTAAGCAAATTGCAGGTATTGGAGAAGATTTGTATTGGTTTTCAGATTGTTCATAAGAGAGATTGTTTATAGCGAGATTTAAATCTAAATCTTACAAATGAAATATTCAAATCTTACTAATTCAACCAAATCTTGTTGATAGAGATCTAAATTTTTGTCAATTGCTATAATTATATTTCCTTTCTTTTTTTTAAATGAGATTGTAGTTTGAAATAGGAAAAAAATTGCGAGTGTTCGGATTTAAATTTTAAATTTATTGACTATTATATCTTAATGAATTAATTGAGTTAAGCTTATGAATTCATTTTCTTTTGAATTTAATAAATTAATATATATTCAATTAAAATCCTAACTTTTTTTCAAAATTAAAATCATCTAACATTAAGTTAGTATAATAATTATAAAAAATAATTATAATAAGACTATGGTTTAGATTATTAAATTCATCACCACGTCAATGTGTTTCTTAATCTATAAGTTTTTATAATATAGTTGAACACATCTCAAATAATTAATAGTATTATTTTAATAAACATGATTTCTTAAGGTTTTATTTTAAAGTGTTGGCAATCTCAGTTGCTTAAATAACCTTTATCACCCTTTATCAGATAAAATATTTGGGTCCTTTTCAAGTAACTTTAAGTTGCCCTTAGGGGTTGCCACATCTATAATATATACAAAATTATTGTCACCAATATTATTATTTTTTAGCCAATTAATTAAGTTGATTATTTCATGGACCTTGACCTTTGGTTAGGAAATTATATTAGTTTAAATACTTAATTAAAATAACCCGTGATTTATCGGTAGAATACTGGACTTTTAATTTTAATTATTAGAGTTCAAATCTTGATAATTTCAAGTAAAAAAATACAATTAAAATGATAATTGTTTATCTATAATTAGAAGATTAATAAATGAATAATTAATTTGGAGTAGGTTTTCAATTATAGAATTTTCCTAGTCTGTCATCGATGAGTTGCTAATTTCTTTCTTCCCAATTTTTTTGCCATGAAGCAACCTTATCTAAATCTTATAGTCAATGGTTACACATTGAACCAATACAAATAGCAGCCTCTTGCCTTTGAGAGACAAGGTTGTAAATGAAAGGTCAACGCGTTTTAGCACTTCTTTGCATTGAAATCAAAGAAATGATTGAACTAAATTTTAAAATTTAAATCATATACAAATTTCTTCTTCCGAGATTCTTGTAAAAACAAGCTAAAGCATTTCAAACTATCAATGGTATTGGAATCGGCTAGAGGATTGAGAATTTTAGGTTTGAACCCTTATTGTAATCCAAAAGAGAAAAGAAGTTCAAATTATTTTAGTTTCTTTACTTTTATGGCCTGGGAAAAGAGGAAGAAGGATGGTAATCCTCATTCAACTTAAGAAAATATTTAATTGGTCTTATACATTAATCTTCAACAGTTGAAGTTTGAACCAATAGTTTACACATTGAATTGAATACAAGTATGAGATTTAGATTAGACGTATATTTATGCACTAATCTGACCAATGGAAGTTGAATTCCCATTTTTTAAAAAAAAAACTAATAAAAAAAATAGAAATAACACAACAGATTGAAATTAGAACTGATTAGATTTTACACTATAGTTTTCTCTCTCTTGAACAACTGAATGAAAACAAGGGAAAGAAAACTCTAGAAGTCAATATGTTTTGGCCAATTGACAATCCCAACATCTTTTCACACCACAAAAAATGTTTGTCATTTTTCAGGCGTAGTTGTAAAAAGTTTACGATAAGTCTCCAGGGTGGTTAGCCGAGCAGAATGTCAAGCAGAAGTTGCACAACAAAATTAAGTTAAAAATTAAAACCTAAGAAAGTTATGGTTGCAGTCAAATTGAGGAATGGGTTTCAATCCTTGAATCATGATGAAGGCCTAGGTAAAGGGGCTCCAGTGACAAAGGAATGGAACAATGAGAGGGTTTGTGAAGGGGACGTGAAAGGAAAGGAACCTCAGGAGCTGCACCCCTGACTAGCAAATGTTAGATATGTTTCATTTTTCCCATCCTTTGGAGCATCAAATGATTGTGTTCATTCCCTTGTAAGAGGTTTTAAAGAGGATTTACATTGGATTTATAAATAAAATGATTACTGATAATGAGATTCAAACTTAAATCTTACAAGTGAAATATTCAAATCTTACTAACTCAACTAATTTTAAAAGTATGCTACTCATTTTAAAAAGACAAAAAGTAATAATATGGTGGCAGTAGTGTCTCAATATTTCAGACTTTTTTCTCTCAATTCATGCTTCTACTACTTCTCAAAGATTTCCTAATAGGACTCAAGAATGAGAGAAGTCCTTGAACCAACGGCCCAAATATATGGGCCAAAACAGTAATGTTTCATGAACCAAGAAATGTAAATTAATTCTAATTTGAACCTCCATTGAGCCACAAAGTTAAAGGTTACAATTCAACTGTATTGGATTCGGCTTCAACAAAGTAGTACAAAAGAGTTCTGCCATGTCTAGCATCTGTTACAATGTAGCCCGAATACTGGTTAAAAGAAACATTTTTGTGTTGTCCTGGCAATGATGTTATCAGTTCAAACATACATTTCAATGTTTATACATTAAATATAAGACAATATCCACAAATTATCCACAGTTCAAACATTAAATTTCGATGTTTATAGAGAAAAAAAAGTGAGACAATGTTTATATGAAGAACCATTAAACATCTGTACAAAATCAAACACTTTATATATTGCAATTGATTTAAATCTAGAAATAATCAAAATCTTAACAATTTATTAGTCTTCAACAAAATTAACGTTTGACACTGATTGATTAAACATTTTATTCTGGAACTATCAAAATTTACTAAACATTAAACTTGCCGGTTGTTATTATACAAAAGGGTAGCAATCATGATGCCCACAGTCATAACTTCTCTCCAACTGCATGTTGGAACAATATCAGCAACAGCTACTTTAATAGATAAGCATCGACCAAAAGAAAAAAGTTTAATAGATAAGCATGCTTAGATACAACATAGCAGCTTTCCTGGAAAGTTGTCTGAAATAGATAAGCATGCAGAAACCATTCTTGGTAACCCAGCCCAGCTGAATGATTATTATTGGTACTGTTAGTATTTATAGTAACATGATGATATGATAATCATGCTCAACACATAATGTAGACTTTTGAGAGACATGACAGAGACAAACTCTTCTTTTTTAATAGTACAAGAACCTCAAGACAAAACAGTATTTCTGCTCTGTCACAAATAGTCATTCAAATGCCCCTAGTCCTATCAATTCCCGAGGCTACCCCTGGCCCACTTGTCTTTGCCATTCAATAGCTCAAAGCCTTAAACTGAATTGAAAAAAACGACAATCATATTAAAAGATTTATTCTTCTAATGCATTTAAGTTATCAAAATCATCAAAAAATGAGACTTTATTAGGATAATAGAAAAAGGGCAAAATTTGGCATGTTTGTCATAAATCTCTATCATCAGGTCAGTCATTTACAGGGGAAAGGAAATACGAGGAAAAAACGAATTGGAAAATGATGACGACACTACAAAAAGAGTGCATTTTAACATTTTTCTCATTGAACTACAACTTTATCCGCTGCCCATTCAACAGTTTTGCCTTTTTTTTTTTTTCGTCTTTTTCTTTCCTTCTATGTACAGAAAACCGTGAGGAAAAAGAAAAACAAATAGTAACCATGCCCCACCAAGGAGAAAAAAAAAACAACGAAAACGAAGGAAATAAAATTCCTAATGCTGCACGGCAGCCATTGACAAGACAGCATGGATTAAGAAAATGATGTGAATTACAGGATGATGTACATCGCTGATTCATTTTTCCACAATCTCAAGGCCTGTGTATGATGCTCCAACAACAACCAAGTCTTCAGGTTTCTCCCTCTCTTCAAGCCATGCATGCTTATCCTTCTCCTCTTCAGGTACTGTTACTCCATCAACTGAAGTTTTCAAGAATTTTCAGTAAGCATGATTTCAATAAGCAAGGCAAAAATCACGAGGAAATTGGATGTCAAGAAGCAAAATGGTACCCGATAGCTTTGTGAAGGGATAGTCATAGTAATACGCACAGTGCCGTCCTTCAGGATCTGAGTATGGAGGGCCTAGAACATCCAGCACGGCGCATGCTGTCACCGCTGTGAAGCAATGCATGTTGCCTCCATCAGCTGGATATAGTATGGAGGTGTTGCAAGGAGCAGTCAAGTCAGAGTCGACCTTAACCTTAGCCAACCGGGCTGCAGGATGTTGCACTGCTGCAAAAAAAAAAAATGGTGCCATGGTAATTTCCTTCTACGTAAATCAAGGATGATGCTTCTTTTACGCCTGTTCATTCTTGTCCACCATAGTGTCTCTTTAAGGGTTTCTAGCGGGGCTTCCAACTATTGTTATAAGAAACGCATTGAAAACATAGCAACATCTTCATATACTGCATTCTAAGCATATAAATCATTCCAGGGTATAATTTTAAGCAAATGTGGCTCTTTGAGTTCATCTAAAAACTATCTCTAATGGGCCATCATGTCCAACATAAGAAGTGCACAACCTAAGTTGCAACATACAAAATTTTGAGATCTGTCCACTATTCTACCCTGGCTCTTAACCAATGGCATTGGCCATACATGAGCCATTAAGTATTCCAAGTATAAACCCTCATCAACAATTTGGTTTTAACATAACCAATCTGTTTTTTAACTATAATTATTTCTCTTTGCCACTAAAATCCCAATCAACGCAGCTTATCTTTTTTTTTTTCTCCAGTCCCACCTCTGCCCTCCTCTTTCTTCCTTTTTTTTTTTTTTCAAGAATAAGCACCTGTACCAGCTTTTGCAGCATCTTAAGGCCAGCAGCATAAAAGTCTGGAAGAACCACCCTTTATATGGCCCTAAAGAAAATGCATATATACACATCTGCAGAGAAAGCAATAGAAAAAACAATTATAACCATAGAAAAACACATACTTTCTGAAGGAGTCACAACAGCTGATGCATTGCTGGAGACATCAACCACCCAATCATATGATTTGATGTGCATAGTCCCAAAGAGAAGCTTACTGAAAACCGTCATTCCAGGGTGATTGTGAAGTGGAAGGACACCAGATGGTGGCAAGCAAAAGATGCCCATCTGCAATAAATGAAAAATTTTACAAGTCCAAACTAAGACACGCTACGCTGAGTCAAACTGTGGCTTGGGTTTCTTAAAGGTCATAAAATGCATTTCGATAAAGCTTTATGTACCGAAAACTTTTCACACTCATGGATGTGCAGGTATGTTATTGGTGGAGCTCGCTGATAACTGGGTGGACTAAAACATGGCATTCGTGGGGTAAGACCAATATTGGCAGGATGGATTTCATCTACACAAAAACAAACAGAAGTAACGTCATTATCACATGAGTAGCATCTGTGATAGTTAACATTTTTTTTTTGGTTTCTAGGGAGGCAGAGCCCTACAACAAGGGGGAAGGGGGGACCCCAGCCTTATGTCTTCTTAAGGCTTGCTTGGCCACTAGGCCAGGCAGCTGAAGACGTCTGTGATAGGTAACATAATTGTTATTCTTTGGCTCTATCTCCATTAGTTACGCCTTTGCATTCTTTAGATAATAAACAAATGACTGCATCTCTTTTACTGACTCTTTACTTATAAAGGGAAGACAACAGTAATCGAAGGCTGAATAACCTGATCAACTTTATTTCAATTGAAACAACCACATTCAATGCCCATAGAAGATACAAAAAAAAAAAAGACATGGTGGGAGAGTTTGCATCACAAATAACTAAGGTGCATCAAAATTAGAGAAAGCAAAATGGCTGCATACAAGATGGATGCACCTTCTATTTTTCCAGTACATATTCAAAGCAAAAAAAAAAAAAAATGTAGTCAAAATATAATGCTTCACATTATAAAGAAAGAACTGACATAGGATCCAAACATGAGATATCTTTCCTATGACATCTGAAACACATTATACCATGTTACATAATTTATTGAAAGATTTTAACCGACACTTCTTAAAAAGTACACAAAAAATACATGTACGAAAGCCTTAAAGGATACTAATGAACCATAGGCAAGAAGAACATGAATAAAATAACAAAGCACGCAGCCCACAACACGAATATTCAAAGGAATTGCGGTAAAACAAGAGTAATGGTACACTTCCCAACATTTTTTATAGTCCTATCTTCTCATATTATGTGATAGAAGTAGCTACTAGTAGTTCATGATATCACATTCCTATGATCTCTCCATATGCTGACAGACGAGTGGTTAATGAGTGGTTAGTCAATGGCTACATGCCACAGGTGACCCTTTTGAAAAGAGTAGAAGTAAAAAAATAGTATGTATGTAAATATTTATATTAAATGGCTGGCATTTTCTAAAAATTAAAAATTTTATGGAGGATGGTAAAGTGTTTGATTATTTCATCAAATATTAAGAGCATACAGCGTTGTCAAAAGACAAAATTCAGAAAAAAATGTTGAACCAAATTCACAAATTTCAATGTTTATCAGTCCCCAAATTCAATCAAAATTCAGACATATAAACTATTTCAAAGAAATTTAATATCACCAAATTTAACAACTTTTTTGTATCAATTAACTACATTTATACACTAAAGTAAACCAATCCTATGACCAATAAAACCACAATCAAGACATACCCAAAACAGCTCTAAGCTGTTCAATTTTATCCGGAGTAGGGACAATTCCAGTCCCGGATAAGGCAAAAACGTCCTTGCAAGTATCGAAAAGCCTTTGAACCGGGGACACCAGGACTGCAGCCGGCATAATCATCTTCCCATGCCGCCGCCGGCTCTTCTTTCCCCTGCTATCTGAAGTATTATTCCTATTCTTATTCGCATTGGAAACTTTATTTGTATCTCCTGTATTTGTTTTGGTTTCCTTAGCCAATGCACTCAAATCTTTCCCTTTTATATCAGCCAAAGTTGCTCTCCCCATTCAGCCTCCAAATTTTCCCTTTAGAACTTTGAGTCAACTCTATCAGGGAGCATAGACAAAAAGAGCTAAATTTCGATATGGGTATAACTGAAAACTGTTTAAAACTGAAAATTGAAATCTGGGTATTAAAGAAAAAGTGAAAAGAACCCAGAAATAACAATGAACAAGGAAAAACAGAGGAAAACAGGGGAGCTAAAAGAATGTAAAAATTTGTTTTTGTTTTTTTTTTATGTAATTCAAGATAGGATTTTTGTACAAGTTGAAGGGGAGTAATAGAGAGATGTGAAAGTTGGCATCTTTGTTGGTGAAGAAAAAGAAGGGGAAATGAAGGGGTTTAAAGGAAGGGCATAAGAAGAAGAAGGAATGAAAGCCTAGAGTTAAGCTGAAAGGGAAAGAGGGAACTGTTGGTTTTTGAGAGAGAGTGAAAACCAGGGGCCATAGTCGTGGAAACTACTTCCCCTGCAAAAAATCTATGGGCTACTTCAAACAGCGGATTTAATATCCTAACTGTGGTGATCCGATTTGGTTTTTTTTTTTAAATATATAAAAATATAAATTTTTAAATTTTGATTTGAATTTAAATAGATTATTTTTTAAAAAATAAATTTAATTGAAATTAAATTTTATTAATTTGATTATTAAATTTTAAATTTAATTTTTTTTATTTATTATTATACTATTTTAATATAAATTTTAATATATTTAAATAAATTTACATAAAATAATTATTTTATTTTATAAAAATTTTAAAATTTAATAAAAATAAATAAATAATTCATTTTATTTCTTTTTTTTTACTTTTTAATTTTAAATTTAATTCGAACTTATTATTTATTTTTAATATTTAAATTTATTCTAAATCAAATAAAAAATTAATCTAAACTAAATTAAATACAACAATTTAAAATTATTTTTTTTAATTTTTTCAATTATTTTCCTCACTCGTATCAACTCTCCGCCGTCAAAATCGCGCATCTGAGTTTTCCCATTTTTGCCCTTGATTTTATTATGTTCTATAATATACGTCCGCACTTAAAAACATTAACAGATTTCCTTTCTATAAGGAAGATAATAGATCCATTCAAATCAAATTTAGTTTAATTTTTTTGAGCATTATATAATTTATGAAATTTTAAAATTTAATTAAATTTGAATTGAATCAAATTAAATTTTATCAATTCAGTTTTATTTAATTTATTGATTTTTAATTTTTAATTTTTTTAATTTTTATATATTATTATAATATAAAATTTTAATATATTTAAGTAAATTTTGATATGATATTATTATTTTTATTTTAAAAAATTTTCAAATATATATAAAAATTTAAAAATATATAATTTGATTTAATTCTTTTTTTTCTTTTACTTTTCGATTCGAAATATGATTCAAATTTAATATATATATTTAATATTCAAATTTGATCTCTATCGAATAAAAAAAATTGATCCGAAATAAACTGAATATCATAATTTTAAATCAATTTTCGGATTTTGTAATTTTTTTCTCACTCTTCCCTTTTTATATGCCTAAGAAACAAAATTTGCACTTGAGGACTTTAGTTTTTGGGAATTTTCAAAAATGATTGGAATTTGGTGGTATTTTGTTGTTGGTGAATATGGAAATCTCTTTCAAATTTTTTGGGTGTTATTTTCATAACCGGATAATCTTGTATTCTATGGATATACATCCTCTTAAGATTTACTATATTTGGTGACGCTTTCTTATAACTAAAAATTTTGTTTGATATTATTTTATTGATATCATGAAAGTGCTAATAAACCCAACAATAAATCTATTTTTCTAATTAATAATTTTTCGTATTAAAAAAATTTTCTTTTTACATAATTTTCAACAACTAACAAATATATAAGTATCCAAGCAAGTATCTTGAAGGTCAAAATTTGATATTTCAAGTTTTAAATTTTGGATTCGAATTTTGATATAAAAGAGTTGAAATTATGGAATTAAAAAGAAATGTTCTTTCTTGGTACATAAATATAGAATAAGAAAGAATTATCTTCTATTGTTTAGTATAAAACTTAATGATTTTCCATCTATAATATATATAAAAAATAAACACATATAGAAGCATAAAAACATGTGAGTTTTGAATGATTTATAAAAAAAAAAAAAATCGTTAAAGCATTTCAATTTCTTACAAAAATCTTTAAAATATCAAATTTTAAGATACAAGATGTCAATGGATAAGATAGAGTATTCACCATCTCCATCCTCGTATTTTCATATTATATCCATCCCCATACCATACCCAATGGTAATTTAGATAATTTTTTATTTTTCATATTAAAAACTTTTTATATTTTTATCTTGTAATTTAGGTAATTTTTTATAAATATATATTATATTTTTTCTCAATAAAAATATATTAATTTTAATTAATCTAAAACTATAATTTATATTATTTAATAAAAATCTATATAATAAATATATATGTAAAATACCGATATGAGGTAAATACTATATTACCCATCTCCATTCCCATCTTCATACTTAATAAAAATTAATATCATACACATCTCATCCCTATACTCATGATGTAATGTGCATCAACATCTCTATTTAGATAAAAAATTTGAGTTCTTTATATTAGATATGGGTAAAATTGACGTCTTAAGAAGAGTTTTATATCAAAATACTAATTTTGAGGTAAAAATTAAGTATTTAATTGAATTATTTTACATTTTAATTCAAAATATTAAAATAAAATGGTGAAATTGCAATCCAAAGAAAAATGCACTGGATTTTTTTTTCTTTCTGTAATTGTTGAATGAGTCTCTTCTATATATCACAATCTGCATAGTGCATGGCATGTCAAAAAGCATGGGCATCTTTATCTCCTTGGTTTTTCACATGCCTTAATTTATGAAAGAATATTATACATCATATATTTATTTTATATTTCTTTCATCGTTTTGAATTACTTTTCTAACTTAAATGTTACCAATATTTTGGGAAATTTTCTAAAAAAATGTTTTTTTGAATCTTTAGTTTCCCCACAAGAAATCATGCGACTATTGGAAGAGATATATATATATATATATATGTTTTTTAAAGTTATCATTATTTAATTTTAATCATTTAAATTAAAAATTCAATATTTTATAATTAAATTGCTGTCATATTTGTGTTTGAAAAGTTATAATTTAAAAACTAACCGAAAATTAATATTTAATTAAAAACAACATAAAAATTATCAGCTAGGAGAAATTTTGTTGCTATAAGTCCAATCACTCTTGACAAATAAATATTATATGTATGGAAATATGTAACTATTTTATGTGACAACTAGATTTTTTAAGCCATACAATGTACGGGATTTTTTATTAAATTTTTCATAATTTTAAATTTATTTTTTAATTATTTATCTAATATATAATTATATATTTATAAATATTAAGTTACAATTAAATGATAATTTATATATAATATATTATAAATGATATTGTTCATCTAAAAGAAGTCTAAACTTTTATAAATTTTCAAGAATTATAAAATTTTTTTTTCATTAAAAATATTTTCTTCAATTTATTTGCTAAGTACTAAAAATTTTCCTTCCTTTTTTTCTTATTTGATAAAAATCAAGAATCAATATTTAAATAGTTAAGATTACTAATTATTTTTATGATATTGTTGATTGGGTGGTGTATATATATATTTTTTATTGGATAACAAATCACAATTATTAATTTTATTATATTCATTTGCTTTTTATTAGTTCTTATTTTTTACATATTTCAAGTAATTATTACGCAAATATATTGAGCTAACAATTATTTCTATATATGTCAACAAAATAAAGTTATTTTTTAAATAAAAGGAAAACAATAATTCTTTATGTTATGCTTAAAAACTGTTTTTTTGAAATATTTTTTTTATTTTTAATCATTTTTAACATAATTGATAGTATTTTTTGTGAGTTAGATATGGTAGTGATCATCATTCTTCTCATTTCATCTATTATAGATAAAGAAATTTAATAATAAAAAGTATAGTATAAGGAAATAAAGAATATAAATTTACATATTAATTTGTCAAGATTAAATATATATAATAATAAAAGTAAATATATTAATAAATTAACAGAGAATAAAAACATTGAAGAAATGAATAAAACAAATATATATATATAATACAAAAAGTTAATTATAATCAATTTAAGCAAAATTAAAAAAAGTTATGGATTAAAGAGAAACAAATAAATTAACCAAATATATAATATAAAAGTATTTATTTAAAACATAAATAAAACATTATATTTGTTTTCAAAGCAAAAACATATTTTTATATAACTTTTTTATCAACATTCAAATGTCTCATATTTTCATATAAAGATGTAAGCTTTTATTACTTTAAAAATACATGCTTTTATAGTCAGTAATTTATTAACTTATCTAAAAATATTAAATTTAAATAATCTATTAAATAATTTTTAACTTTTGATATATTTTGATTTGAATCTAAATAATTATCTAAAAATATTAAATTTAAATAATTTATTAAATAGAATTATTTAACAAAAATAAAATTTTATTAAGTATATATATTTGGAACTGTTATTAAATTTAAAAAGAAAAGATAATTTATGATTTAATATATTTGAATTCAAATCTTATGCAAAAATTTCAATCTTAGATAAATTTTGATTTCAATTTAAATAATTATCCAAAATATTCAATTTAAATAATTTATTGAAAATTTTATTTGATAAATAAAATAATATAAATATTATCTTATATGTCATTAAAAGAGATTATCCACTTAAGTATTCACATAAATAATTTTGATTATGTAACATGGTATGTTGTAATATAATATATGTATTAGATTTTGCTCATGCTAATTTATTTTTATTTTTTTCAATTTAAGTAAATTTACATGGATAATTTCAAAAAGAGAATGAAAATAAGTAGTTAAATATTCTTATAATACTCAAAAGTTGATTGGGAAGAAGAGTATTTTTTTTTTCTAAAGCATTTATCTCATATGTGAAATGCTCTGTATAATTACGTAATTCTTTCCTATCAAAAGAAATTACATATAATTCAGTAAAAGGCTCCATATTTAATAATACTTATTCTAAGAAAAATTTCAAAAACCTACAAAAAAATCAAATAATGAATTTGAACAAAATATATCTCAATAAGATAAAAGATTTTGGAGAATTTAAATCTAATTATTTATTTATTTATTTATTTATTTTTTACCCTTGTTCATGTCTAGAACACTTGGGCTTCATTTTGCAGTCTAAAAATACGTTTTATCAACTTGACTTTTTTTTCATATAATCTATAACTATTATATAAAAGTTATCCCTTGACTAGTTGGATTTGTAATTTGCTATACACCTAATTAATGTATTAAAAAAACAACTGAAGGGTAAATTCGAGTGAAAGATTGAAGCTTCACTAAAACTTTTGGATTTTTCAAGACAGATGGTAGAGAAAAAGAAAAAGAACGATTGAATGAGGGAATAGGGGAGAAAGCTTGACCTCACCTCCCAAGACCAAGAAACCTCTCGAAATCCCAAAAGCTTTAAGCCAACGACGAAATAATCGATGCTAAAGAATGAAATTACTCATCCAATGGTCACACTCTTGAACTTTCTGGAAATAACGATTCCTCTGTCCCTGAATCTAGACATGAGAATGAAGAACCTAGAATCGACGCCAAATGAGAAAATGATGAGGATGAGAATGACTATGAAGATAGTGACGATGAGTATGATGAAGAGGAGGAGAATGATAATGCAGCAGTTAACCAGAAAGGGAAGGGCATTTTGATTTTGTGATTTAATTTGGAGGTTAGTAAAATTTAGTGATTAGTGTTAGTTAAGTTTATGAGTTTATATGCTAATTTTTGTGTTGTAACTCAAAATTTTAAGCATGTTTAATATTTGCATAAAAAATAAGGAATTGGAGTTGTTTTGACATTGTTGTTTGTGTGCATGCATGTTGTTTGTTTTATTGTTTTTGTTTTTCATGCATTGTGCAGATTGTTCTTTTTGTAGTTTATGGGCTTTGATTTTGTGTTTGAATGATTGTTTTCATGCATGGTGTTTTTTTTTTTTTTTTTTTGGTTTATTTGTGTTTTTTTTTAGTAATTGGGAGTTGTTTCAATTAAAATGGTTGTCATACCAAAAAGAGTAGTTTTTTGCTTTATTCAAGGAGTGAAAGCAATTATGGCCAAGAACTTTGAAAGAATCCATTGTTGGTATGGGAATTATTCCTCTTTGTTTTAAGCCCGGTAAGGATGCAGATAATCTAGGATTAATTGGCCATGAGTGCTATTCAATTGACCTTCCGAGTAAAATCAATGAGATAAGGCCTTACCAAAATGTTACTATCACAACTAACACCGACAAATCCTTCACATGTATAGTCTATTTTGACATAAAGGTATGGCAAGAGTGATGGAAATAAACGAAAGAAGGTCTTGCTTATTACATATAGAGTTTTTAACTTCATTGAACATTTCTGTTCAGGTGGAATTGGCATACTTCGATCATATGGCCTTCTTCCATTTGTCATTTGTAATCTAAACCAGGAGTAGACGATTGAGCTTCAAGTAAGTAGTCTCTTCACCTTGCTATCTGCATTGATTGGTCCTTATACAGTTATTGGGGAGCTTTTGCAAACGATAACTAATAGAGATTTCTTAAGGCTCTAAATAGGACCCGAGAAGGCACTACATGTCTCATATGGCTTTCATTTTAACAGTTGAGTTACGCAACTGCATCTGATATGTTTTATTTTCTTTGTTGTAGAGGGACAGTCGATTGTCATATTCAATCTCAGTGTGCATTTGCATTCAAACATGTATATCATGTTATTTTTAATTTTATCATAATCAATTTCATTGACTATCTAAATGGATTTTTAATAGTTTTGCTTAATGATCTGTTTTTTAGCATTCCACTTTCATTAGAATTAAAAAAATAGCTCAATTTTTCCATTTCCACCTTAAAAGAGTTGATTATATATTTAAGAAATATTACACTTATCATTTTCTCTTCTCTTTTCCCTTCTTCTTTCACTAGCCAAATCTTTGTTCAAACGGTCTAAGCCTTTCATTGTTCGATCAAAAGTACCTTTTATTTTTTTTCTTTATTTTTTATTCTTTTTTCTACCGGGTTCTTCACAATTTGTGAGGATTATGGCTTTGTTTTTTTTATGTGTTTTTTAGTTGTGAGTCTTGCGACAGATTTTGGATATGGAAAAGAAGTATGATAGGGTTGGTTCTCGTGGGAATGGTGAGTGTAGCATACTTTTGTTGGTTTATTCTTTTAATTGAAATTCAATGATATCTTTTGATATTGGCAATCCATTGTCTTTCAATTTAAATCCATATCAGCTATGATAACTGCTTTTTGCTTGATGCAGCAGCCGTATTATCCTCACACATTTTAAACTGGCTTTTTTCTTTGATAAAGAACATAGTAGCAGCTATGGTTGATATAATCATCTTCCATACTTGGATTAAAAACTTATAAACTTCATTTATGTGTTCCTTTTAATATAATTGCATAGTCTGGCATCTAAGTAGTTGCATTGGATTTTTAGGCTACTTTTTAATTCATTTTTCTTTAGAATTGATAAATAACTATAAAATTGGATGTTTGTATAGTGTTTCAGTGATTGTTAAAGCAAGCAGTGGCCCTCGTTATGTGGTTGGTTGACACAACAAAGTTGATAAGGAGAAATTGACTTCAGGAACTAGAGTGGTTCTCGACATGACAACATTTACAATCATACGGGCTTTTCTGCGTGAAATAAGTTATTAGCATCCTATTTAGTTTAGCTATATTTATGCTATAGAAGCAAGTTTTCTTTACAAATGTCTGATATCATGGTACTTCTTTGGCTAACAAGTTGATCTGGTTATTTATAACATGTTGCATAAAGATCCTGGTAATGTTAGCTACTCAGTTGTTAATGGTTTATTTGATCAAATTAAAGAGTTGAGGGATTCCATCGAGCTCTCTCTCATGAATCTTGAGCTTTTCCTTAAAGTTGGGATTAAACCTCCCAAGGTGATTACTATTTCCTGTTTCCATTCTCTCAAGTGTGCTTGTGTGTATATTAATGGGTGAAGCACAATGTGGTGGAGTGATGTTTGGTTAAGAATCATTTGAAATTTCTTGTTTTCATTATAGGGTTTCCTCCTTTATAGACCTCTTGGTACAAGCAAGACAATGTTAGCCAGAGTAATAGCAAGTAATATTGATGCTAACTTCTTAAAGGTCGATATTTTTTAACCATATGTGTCTTACCTTTGTGGTTTTATCTCGCATGCTTTCCTGTCCTCGGATGAATGCATTTGCCTTCTCTTTATCTAAATTCAAGTTGTTTCAACTGCAATAATTGACAAATACATTGGAGAAAGTGCTAGGCTGATACGAGAAATGTTTGGATATGCGCGTGATCACCAAGTGAGAACTTGGAGTTTTGATTTTTTTTTCTTCTTTATGTCCATTAATATCATTCTTATATTTATTTTCTTTTTATTTAGCCTTGCATCATCTTTATGGATGAGATAGATGCCATTGGTGGACACCATTTCAATGAAAGAACAAGTGCTGACCGTGAAGTACAGAGAGCACTAATGGAGTTACTTAATTAGCTTGATAGATTTGATCAGCTTGGGAAGGTACATTATTTTGTTCATGGACATAGTTCAAGATTGTGATTTGAAGCAAATATTCTTGCACTTTTCAACTGTATCCCTACATGCCATAGTTAAGTAGTTTATACTTTTTTTTTATGGTTTTTCTTATAAAGCGCGTGAAGAATGGGGTGTTATCTGTTAGATTTATATTAAAAAATAAAACAAAGTATAAATTTTTTTTTTCATAACTTACAGGTTAATCTTATATTTTAAAAAATAAAACAAAGTAAACAAATCCCGTAAAAAAGCGTGCACAAGCTTCTACTTATAAATAAAAATAATGTTGAGATTCGAACATGACTTTTTAGCACGCATATACCATTTAAATACCATTTATATATATATATATATATTTCAATTTTTTGCTGTATTCAATAATGGTAATTAATAAATGTGAAAAGCTTTAATTTCTTAAGGGTGTGTTTTCATAAAAGAAATGCAATAACTTGATAGGGTAATGTAGAAAAATCAAAGAAAAAAGGAAATATATATATAAAAAAAGCCCTTTAATTTAATTTTTAAAAAAATAAAACCCATAACGTTTTCTTATTAAACAAAAAGAAAAGTTGGTTAAAACTTAAAAGTGAAAAAGATAATATGAGAAATGGATCAAAACTGTTTTGATTTTGGAGATTAAGAGTATTAATGCAAAAAAAGTTGATATTGTCCTTCACCTCATGGCCTAATGGCTATAGAAGTTTTATGAAGATATAAAAATCTTGATTTCAAGTCAAGATCTCTTCTCCTTTTTCTTTTGTAAAAGCTATGCCCTTCCCTTAAAAAGAAAAAAAAGTATTGTTTAACACCTATGACAATGGTAGTCAAAACTTTTTAATGGGCTTTAAATACGAAATATATTTATTATTTTTATTAAATTTATTATAAATTTTTTATAAAGTTTTAATTATATCACTTTTATATTTTTTTATATTGTATTATCATAATATGTCTAAAATTATCATTTTTTACTTTGTTTGGCTTATAATGCATGCAAATAAAAAGGCTTTTAACATGCCGTTAATTACATTGTTTTTTAGCTTTGGCAAGTTGTAACGTAAAACTTTGTAAAAGATAGCCTAAGCCAAACTGTTTGGTAGATCACAAGAAGGGTGGAAAAATCTGGGGGCTTGGCAATTTGGTTTTGGCTTCAATTCAATAAAAGCTTCAACCTTTGTCCACAGTTTTCATGAGAGAACATGAATTGCGAAGGTCTAGGCCTCGGGATAATAACCCACTCTCTCCCTTTTTTTTTTTTTTTTAATCAGAAAAACAAAAGTTTTACGTTAATCCAAATAAGCATGACTCATGAGAAATGCAAAGACATGCTTATAGATTATTTGCTAAAACTTTTTCAACATTGATTCCCCACCATTTGATTTGAATACAACATGCCCTAGTCATAAATTTCATGATTTGGCATTCACCATTTGACCTAACTTCCCTTCTTTGGTGGTAAAATTTACATAAAATTTTATAGGTAAAATTTGTAAAAATTTTTATAAAAAATAAATTAATTAAAATTAAAATCGAAAATAAAAATGATAAATTAAAATATTTCAACAATCTAACATATAAAATTTAATAAATTTTGATATATTTATTGAATAGATATTTTTGATAAAAATATTAACAAAATTTTTATCAATAAATAAATATCGATCAAATTTAAATTATAAATAAAATTTTAATAATTTTTTTATATATTATTAATTTTCACATCGATTTTATCAATCTATCGATTTAGATTTTTTATTAAAATTTTTATTTATTCATTTTTAATAAAAAATTATATGAATTTAAATTATAAAACTCTAAGTAAGTTATCCTTCTCTTAATGAGTAAGTCAACTAAATTTATAAAGAAAAAAGTATTATTAGTAAGATTATTTTTAGATTTATATATATATATATAATTCGTTTGTCTTAATGATATTTATATTTAGAGTGTTGTCAATTTAAAAAATATGGAGCAAAAGGTGTTTTAGTGATTTGTTTTGTAATTTCCATTTTAATATTGTGAAAAAAATTTTAATAACAATTACAAATGAACATAATTCTCTGGTTGATACTGAATCATTAAAATTTTTGTGTATTTCATGTGTTTTATTTTGCTTTACATTTATTTATTATTAAATTTTTTTTTGAGGAGTCGTGCCACTGCTTGCCCTTCTTAACTCCGCCAATACTTAGAACCTCGAGGCATTAGGACATTCTCTTTATTTTTTCAACCTTGACTATTTCAACGTTGTTAGCTAAAGCAAGGCTTGCTTGACTAGGAGTCGTCTCGCATCCGTACTAATTATTGATTTAAAAAATGAATTAATAAGAATTTAAAATTTAATTTAGTTAGTTTATATAATATTTTTAAAAAATTGAATTTTTTTTTTCTTTATAAGTAGGCAAATTCTTATAAGAAGAAAAAGTGAAATGATGAGGTTAGAATTCGCGTTTTATGTCTTTTTCAATACTTGTTAACCACGAGGTGGAAGGTGACATTGATATATCTACAAACTGATTTTTTTGCTTATTTCTATAGTTGTGAAACAATGCCCCCAGTTCATCCTGCCGCGGAGCTTTCAACTGCTGTGCTCATCCCAAGGCGCGACATCACGTGTTTGTGTCGGTGTGTGTGACGATGTGATTATTTTGATGTGGATAGGAAGAATTGAATTGGAGTGAATGTTTGGCTTTGACTTTGACTTTGACTTTGTAATGCTTTAAATTACATAGTTACCCTCTTAAATTCATATTTTTTATTTTTAAAGATTAAAATTGTTTATTTTTAATATATTCCGAATCCTTCATCTTTATATTTATCTAATTGAGAAAGATAATTTGTGTATGAGCTCGTTTGAACCTGTAATTTTTACATGTTAATTAGTAAAAATTAAAAATATTAATGTATAAAGTATGAGATAAGTAAAATATTTCTCTAACATATTTTTAATTTTTATATTATTTTATTCTTATTCCTATATTTATATTCAACGATTATTTTAAGTTTATTTTCATTTATATTTGTACGAGAACTTAATAGATTCTTGTATTTATATTTTTTAAAAAATTATTTTTTATCTTTTTTAATTTTATTTAAACACTTATATAATTTTTTTATAAATATATAAATATATATTTTAAATAAAAATATATTTTTTCTAATTAATTTAAAATAAAATTTTATATTACCTAAATAAATATTTATTTATTAAATATATATAAGAGTAGGGACGTGTGCTATAAATTTCCAATAAAAATTTAAAATTATATCTATTTCAATTGTCATTCTTAAAAGTTAATATCCATTTCTATTTTCATTTAAATAAAAAATTAAAAATTTATTAAATTTGAGTAAAATTAACATTCCTCGTAAAGACCTCATATCAACTTATCCAAATATAGTTGACCAAGGGATGATTGTTGAATGTTGAGGGAAAATTTTTTTTTAATTAAAATAAAAATGAATTTCGAACTCAAGGACAAAAGGATAAGTGCCGAATTAAAAACCAAAAAAGAAATAAATAAAAAAAAAACCTCCGAAACATTAATACCTTGACTATGTAAATACTTGGTATCGCTTCATTAAACCTTCCCAATTCTTATAATCTTCTCCATGTTTTGTGCCAAAGTTTTCTGGTTTAAAAGTTGAAAACCAAAAAGATTAATGTCTAAAATAATAGTTCTTTGGTAGGAGCTAAAATATCAAACCCTAACATGTGCAAGCCTTTTTAAAATGATATATCTCCTAGATGTTTTGGACCTGTTGAAGGTGACGGTAACAATACTATATTGTTGTTTAAAATATGAATTTTCTTTCAAAGATTGGATCAATGCACTAATTCATTGCAATTGCAGCATTTTGCCAAATTAGAATAGGTCTGTTACATTTTTAATTACAGCAAGATCATAGTTGGAATCAAATTGATAACTTTTTTTTTTTTTTTTTTTTTATAAAGGGGACAGTAACCTGATAACAAATAATGGGATTGAAGGTATTATAATTTAAATTTCAAACATATTAGATATTACCTTTTAAGATGAACACAATTAGTTGAATTGAAATCAGAATTCATTTCATTGATAATTTTGATACTCTGTTGATTATATGTATCTTGCTTATCATCTTTGTAGACATTCTATTTTATTCTGAATTTTTTTCAAACCTTGAGTCAATTTAAATCGGGCTTTGGATCTAATCCATTTGATTTGAATTTATCATCTAAGTATTAGGCTCATTATATTTTTGGACTCAATGCAAGCTCATTTATTTTTATGTTTTATTTATTTATTTTTATTATTTTTTTGGAAAAAAAAAAAGAAGGATAAAATGAAGAAATTCAATTACTTCTTGAAATCAAAATTCAGATTGAAGGGGATAGGATGCTCAGTTTTTGAACTGAAATCCTATCTTCATCATCTTTATTTAAACTGTAGAGCAATTGCACTACATCAACAGAAAAAGACTAAGCAAAGATCACACTACTCATCCTTTTCTGCCTCATTTCTTACTAACCAGTCTCCGTCACTACCATATCAACCAGTAGTCGATTCCAAGCCCACCATTGCCAAATTAAAAACCATCCCTAATCAACACCACATTGCCACCGCCAGTAAGCTTAACGCCTCCATCACCATCACTATGTCAATCTCAACCGAAACCCACAGTTATCTAGATTCATCAATAGAACCGTAGCTCAGCCATATTCACAAAACCTCCCATCTCAATTCAACCAATTATACAGAGTAGCATCGACCAAAAAGCCCCTTCTATTGTAACCATTAAATAGTCCCCTGCTTTCTCTCCCATTAAACAGTTCCTGCATAGCCACTTAAATAGTCCCAAAAAACCTCAAACCCAACCACAATTCTATCTACAACCTAATTCCCGGCAAACCAATTTTCAGAGAGCAAAAATCTAAAGTTTCAAGAAGCCATTAACAACACATTTCCAGCAATCTAAACCACATGAAATTTTTGACAGACCACATAATAAACAACAGCAGAGGTAGAACTAAAAGACACGCATCAAAACATCAAAACAGATGCTACAATCACCCTTCACTTAACCCGATTCTGCCATCATCATCAACCTCTTACTAAGCATCCATTAACTGTTACTAAACAGCAGCAGACTTCGGGACGATGAGGCATGAACCACAAAAGAAAAAATTCTACAAGTCTACCTGCAGTTGGATTGTACAACAGCTAGAAGTGACTTTTTTTTCTTTTTTGAGTGGAAAAGGCAAAAGGCTTTGACACAGGTAAGCAGGCAAAAAAGTGGTAGTGTTGGACACTGAGGAGTTCAGTGTTGCTCTTCCGACCTTTCAATTTTCATAATGTAGCCATATTAGATACATATCTGACTCCTTGAAGTGGGCTATGCATATCGGGTATGACCCTCCAACTGTAAGGAAAAACCGGGTGTAAAGTTAAATGCACAAAAATCCCAATTTTATCATTCACACCCAAAGCTGAACAACATAGGTTAATCATATGATTGAGACCCAAACAGAGATTATGCATGAATGGGTGAATGAACAAATAAATGGACAGATAGATGATGAGTGAAGGGTAGGGTTTTGGTCCAGAAACATAGATAATTGTTATCTGGTTATAAAAGTGCATCGCATTTCAATGGGAAATTTTAAGGAAGTCAGTTGCAGGCCGAATCTTAATATTTTCTAACTATCCAAATGAACAACTTCAATACCGCAGGCTCGGTTACTCAACGGATGTAAATTTGCATTCCAAAAAAGACATGGAATCATGCAGATAAGAAGAGAATGAGGGTATCACAGATACCACAAAATCCTCCAAGTGCACGAAATTGACATTCATCCAGCATGCAAGGGAAATACAGCATAAGCTGACAAATTATGCTAGGAAAATTTGAGTGCCAAAGCAGAATTCTCCCTAAAATTTCAGTAATTCTTGAGTAAAACCAAGTTTCAATCTTGAGACTTACCTCTCTCATAGGAAACATGTGTTCTACTATGTTCAAATGATACAAACTTTGTTTCATTAAAACTTTCAAAACTGCTTCCTCTTGTTTCTGAAAAGTTTGTCTTTTTTTGCATAAAAATAAGAGAGTAACAAAACCAACTGCAGAAAATGTTACTGAAGCCCATGGAAATGGTGGGTCCTTGAAACAAACAAGTGATGCTTCAATTTCTTGTGATGCAGTGTACACAAGATTGTGAATTGCATAAAGATCATGATCTGAGGACCTTAAGTAGTAGAATGCCATCTCAAAGTCAAAATGTGACAAAGCAGAAACTGCTTTGTCCAGCTTGTACCTGAACAAGTGCCACCTCTGTATGAACTCAACATGCTGCTTCTGTTTAAGGAGATTTCTATCCCCACCATGTGCATCTACAGATTCAAGAACATCAATAGCACTTGTTATACTGTAATTCATCCATGTCAAAGAGAAAATTTCTCCGAGCTGCATCCTTCTGCAGAAAAGACAACGATGAAATCTCTGAAAATGGTCCAAAAGGTGTCTGACCAACACTCCATGTGTAATCCACGAGAGTGCTATTATGTGTAGGGCTCCACAACAAATGAGTCAGCGACACCCCCCACATACTCTGTATAATTGAACCAACAATTGGCCTCTTCAGCTCCCTCGTACGTGTAAAAACATGACGAACATTACAACTGTAATCACTCACAGTCTGAGCAGTCTGTCCTAACAACAATAACCATATCTTTAAATGAAACACACTGATAATACCGATCAAGCAACAAAATTGTATTATAATCCAAATCAAACACATAAACAGGAAGTACCGTACTACCAAGTTCCTCCTCTGGCAACCTTGCAACCCTCGTAAACTCATCTGCCGAATCAGAATATATCTGATGCAAGCACTTTGAATCCAAATACTCGCTCACAATCAAAGTATAATTATCAAACAGAAACCTCGAAGTATATGAATTGATCGACCTAGAAACTGCAAAAGAACAAATCGACCACTCCTCGTACCTAACACTATACCTCTTAAACTCTAAACTATGATTGCCAAACAACAACTCACCATCATTTGCCTCATTACGAAACGTTTTTTCAATCTCATTTCAATCCAACCCGCTTAAGTCCTTACTTTCAGATGCGTGAACATGAATAAGCTAAACAGTTAAAGTAGTCTCACAATGAACAGGAATTCTCAAAGGAAGAACAACTAGTACCTGATAAGCACTGTATAATATATCAATGAAGCCAACTCTTGAAGCAAGGTTTGTGCGGACTTAGGTCTTCCATGAAAGGATGCTAAAGGGTGAAACTCGCCTCTCGCAAGTAACCCATCACCAGATAAGGCCGGCCCATAGTCAACCGGACCAGCTCCCAGATCAATTCAAAGATACCTTTTTGTGCCTGTCCAAAGGGTCCCTATGCAATTGGGGTAGCCAGCAGAAGAGTCAGAATGAGTGTAGGAGTAGCCGTAAGGTTGCTTCGAGGTGTGGCCAAGATGGAAAATGTAAATGTAAACGGATTCATCGGTTTTCTCGTAGTCGAAATGGCGGGAAATGACGGGGTCGATAGTGGAATATGGGACGGAAAGGAGAGGGGAACGGAGGGAGGAAGGAGTGGAGGAAAGAGCGGAGAAGAGGGAGGAGGAAGAAAGGGAGATGTCTAGGTGGAGTGAGTGGCGGATGGAAAGAGAGTGGGAGGAAAGAGAAGAAGAGATGAGGTGGAAGTGGGAAGAAGTAAGGGAGGATTGGCGGAACGAAGTAAGGAGGGAAGAGAAGCTAGGGCCTACGAGGCGGATTTGGAGAGGAATTGGAAGGGGGAGGGAAAGGAGGTCAGAGATGACGGAGTGGATGGGGAGAGAGAGGCCGGGGAGGATGAGGGAAGGGATTTTTTGAGGGAGGAAGAGAGGGATGAAAAAGGGTCATTTGTGGATTTGGGGTCTAGGTGAGATTGGTGGCTTAGAAAGGAGTCTAGGCCTGGGATTGGGACGGAGATGATGGTGCTTGCGGTGGTGGTGAGGAGGAGGATCAGGAGGAAGATGGTGGTGGACATTTTTTATTGGCTGGGGTTTCAGGTTTCCGAGGTTTGTTGGCTGGCTAATGAAGCATGGAGGAGTAGCTATATGAGACCTATTGTAGTCGGGTTTGGATCCAAAAAACCAGTTGGGTGCGAGTTTTTTGTTCTGTTTGACTTCTGATTCCGAGTGACTAAATTTAGTTTATAGCAATGAGGAAGTGAAGTCAAAATTTTTCACTGTCAGACCCCAAAAGAAACCCAGAAGAGTTTGCATAATTGTCCCAATCCCCAATATTCAGCCCACTTTTCAATTGAACGCAAATAAATATGCAACAGTAAAGGACCTCAATGTTACAACCTTGCAATCTTCTGGCTGAAACAATATTGGGGGAAAAAAGAACAGAAGAAAAAAAATTCAAATTTATCTGTATCTTGATTTGCTATGATTTGATGACAGCTGAATTTATATGCATAAGATGATGTTTAGAGACTAGAGATGCAAGTCAATCATTCATCGGATCTGTCAGAATCACTATATGATTGTGTACTCCAAAATTTTGAAACATCCTCATCCTCATCATTGTGCTCCAAAATCGGACTATTGGCACCAGAGAAATCTCGAAATCGGACAAGTCCCTGATTTTCACCATAACTGGCAGTAACAATTTGACATGCATTTACGGCCATGGCTGAACACCCGATGTTGGTATTTCCAAGCTCCGGACGATTACAAAGCAAAGAATTTGTTTGCTTACCAGTGTCTGTCTCCCAAGCATAAACAAAGTTATCCCCCAGACCTCCTGTAGCTATTTTATACGGATCCATGTGTAATAGTGTCACTGAACCCATATGGCCACCCAACTCAGTAACTGGTTCTGGTTTTGACGTCTCCTGGTTTCTCCTGATATCCCAAAGCATTGCTCTGTGCATTAAGTGTACACTTTCCATATTAGTTTCAAATACTGAGATTAAACAGTCTTAAATTCCTACTAGAACATGTTTTAACATATGGAAAACTTTCCATCAGAACACCTACTTACGATGAATAAAAGTTCAAGTGTTGATAATAGCAAATTTTCTCAACAGCCAATGATTGAAGGTGGTATGCAAGCCCATATATCCTCAGAAAATGAATTTATTCATTGCCTAACACCACTTGAGTATCACAGTTCATAATGTAAAATGAAGAACAACCCTCTAACTACAGACTGTTCCATTAACACTTTCATTTATTACTAGACAATGATACCATGATGAAGGGAAAATTATAGCTAATGTATTCATCATCAGAAAAGGTCTTACTTGCCAAATCCACCAGTGCAGACTAAAGATTTCGAGGGCATAATTGCAAAGGAGTATAATTTTGGTTGATATATTGCAGCAGTGTTAACCTTTTGCATTGTCCTCAAATCAACTACTACAACAGAAGAACCAGCAGCAACATAGAGTAAGGCTTCATGGCATTTCATGTCCACAGGTGCACCTGGCACAGAAGTCATTCCCACACAACTTGAAGAACGAATGGCTGATGATGTTGTTGTATCCCAAACTCTCACCTATAAGGCCCAGAATGGTGAAATAGTACTGTAACTGTTGAGAAATCTCTTAGTATAAACATGAAAGTAAAATCAGGTGATGTTAAGAAGCGAATGTTCAACAAGAAAGGTGAACAATATACCTTAGAATCCTTTGACATGGTCACCAAAAGGGAAGGTTTGTGCCTGGAAAATGATGGACAAATCAACTATTAATTATAAAAAAAAAAAAGGGGCAGCCCAATGCGTACGGTTCCCGCTGTAATTTGTTATAACTAAAGAATATACAATCAAACATAAAGAATTTAAAACTCAATCTTTCATAATGTTTGTTTTAAGTTTGAACAATGTAGAATAAAAAATAAAGAGTTTGCTTGAAGAAAAGATTCATACCCTGCAACTGACATTAACGTAACAGGTTTCTGATGCCCATAAAGCGTAGCCTTTAAAGCTTGTTGGCCACGTTTTCGGCTAGAGCTAAGGGACCAGAGGCGAACAGTACCATCTTCCCCACCACTTGCCAATACTTTGACACCACTATCACCTAATAATTTGTCTGACAAGGTAGAAACTGCACGATTATGACCTCTAAAGCACCGTTGGCAAGCACCCTATAAACAAAGCATGCAACCAGGATATTTCAACAACAGAGGCTAAGAGAAAGATAAGCTTAGTATTCTATTCATACTCCAAACACAAAAATGATAATAATGAACAACCAACAGCAATACTCAATGCAATGCATGGAATAAAATCAATGCTAAGAATACAACTTTGTTGAAAGGGCAAAAGCAGAACAATGCTTGACATAATACCTTCCACCACATTCGAATTGAGTGGTCACAACTTGAGGTTACCAAAACATTTTCTTCTCTTTGCATCTCACTTCGAAGTAAAGAAGTTTCATTAAGCGGAAACAATCTGCAGAACAATCATATCATCTATTAAAAAGAGTCATAGCTTTTGCATACAGACATACCCCTTTTTGACGCCTAATGTCCATGAAACACTTATGATTTAAATTAGTATGCATAAAATTGCAAATCAAAATGTCACAAAGACATCAACAAATTATAATCAAGAAAACCATGCTCCATGCCGTAAATTCAATTTGATGAAATATGCTGGTGATTGAACCACATACAATGTCACTTATTATACAAGGATATCCCACTTATTAGACAAGGATATCCATCAGATTGTCTCACCTCATGCATGTAATTCTTGCATTATGATCACTCATTCTGATAAGTGAGCCTCCGCTCAAAAAGCTGTCGATTTTCATCATTCTTATGATATAACCCTTGGTAAACAAACCCGAGTAAGCTTTTCAATGACGATCAAATGCAAAGTATCACAGAGTTAAAAACAGGATAAAGAAAATTACAGGGTCATACTTGAGAAAAGATTATATCATTCTTATCGAGAAGTAAATGGTCGAAATGCCTTTCTTCCGTATATAAGTCTAGAACAAAAGGATCAGCAAATTTAAGCTGATGCAACGCCGTACGCCAATCCAAATAGGCCTTCCTCACTCCTGACGAAGAGCTGGATAGCATTTCTAGTGGCCAACGCTTCCTAATTGAACCAAATACATAATAATAATAATAATAATAATAATAATAATAATAATCCACCTAAAAAGGAAAAAAAATGAATATATTCATTTATTATTGATTTTTTTATCAAAGTTTCTAATAAATTTCACTATTAAATTCAATCTATTTTTAATCCAATTTTACTAAGAAATAAAGAAAATGAAATTCGAGCCTACAAAAATTGCCTTAAAATAAATTCTATTTTTAAATTAAGAATTCTAAAAGTAATAACTTTTTTTTCTCCTGAAAGCGAACGAGATAAACATTTTCGAGAAAAGAAACCTGAAGCGGTGGAGCCATATAGAGTCGGAATAAGCGACTTTTTGGAGAAATTTGGAAGTCATGGCGAGGTTTGAGAGGTCTTGAAGGCTAAGGTAGGTGGCGCAATGAGCCAAAGAGTCTTCATCCAAATTGGTGATCTTTGTTGTCGTGGCTGCTGTTGTTGCTGATTGCGGTGGTGAAGATGGTGGCTCCGCCATTTTTTTTTTATTCTGATTTTTATGGAATCAAAATTTGGAGAAAGAAAGGGGCTTTTTTTGCTCTTATTGGGAGGCTTCATTTTCTATTTTCTTTTTTATTTTAGGAATCAATTTCCACTTTCAAGAATTAACAGATTAACATCTTTTATAATCTAAAGTTTTCTTTTGGGTTTTTTAAGAATTTGCTAGCACTTTTTTTTTTAAGTGGTAATGTAATATGTGGCCCTTTGAATTATTATAGTTCGTTGAATTTGATAATTAAATTAAAATAATTGTTAAATAAATATTTATAATTGGAAAATTTATATTAATTTAATTTAAGAGTTAATTTTATTTATAAAATTATTAATTTAATTATTTTAATCAATAAAAATTTATTATCTGAACACAAAATAACATATCATATTTATATGTTATACTTATAAAATTATATATTTTAAAAAAAAATTAAATAAATAAATTTTTTTTTAATTCTCATAAACCTTAAATTCAATATCCAAACCTTAAATCTCAAGTAGAATTTTTATATGGGAATAAATTTTTTTTAATTTTTTTTGTAAATTTTTACTTGTAAATTACCTAAATCAAACATGTGATAATTTTTACAAGAAAAAAATTTTGCTAAAATCCCAATTTGTCTACACCCAAACAATAGTCAAGAAATTACTTTTATCAATCTCATCTAATTGTCTTTGTAACTAATTCAGCAACTCATCAAAATCATTACTCAATCAACATCATCAAAGCCACCGTTCCCATAATACCAATTAGCCGACACTATTGATGCCACCCCAACCAAAAAACATTTTTTTTTACTCGAGCATACGCACAAAATGCGAGAAAGTTTTGATTTAGATAAATTTTGAGTGGGTTTTGAGTTTTAAGTTTTTTTGAGGGACGGAGGACCAAGGAAATACAAAAAAAGAGGCCAGCGCTGGCAAGTGGTGACCGATAGTGGCGAGTGATGGTCCGACAGGTTGTTGCTCGTTGGAATCTGAGTTAAGAAAGAAGTGGTGGTCTACTTTTTTTTTTTAAGGGAAGAAAGAAATGAATGAAACAAAAAAACATTTACGCTTTATATTTAATCATATTAACATGACATGTAAGCAACCATTTAAGATCACATACCATTTTGTAGTTAGATGCCCATTTTTTATGGGTTAAAATGGCCAAGCAAGCTATTCTGTAATAAAGTTAAGTTTCGGACTATTTTGATACACAAATCAAAAGTTTAAGCACCTAATTAAAATTTTTTTTTAATTTAGATATCACATTAAAACAAATACTTTGAGAGACTACACAAATCAAAAGTTTAAGCACCTAATTAAATTTTTTTTTAATTTAGATATCACATTAAAACAAATACCTTGAGAGGCTACACGGGACATTATCCCTATTTTGAATTATTCTTGGATAGAACCAATTTAAAACATGATTAAGTGATAATTAAAAGCATGATGTAATAATAAAATATGAAAATAATATAAAAATAAAAATGACATCATTTAGAATTTTAATAAAATTAGTATGAATTTAATAAAAATAAAAAATATATATGTTTCTTTTTTTTATATATTTATATAAATTATGATATAATAATTTTTTTATTTTATATTTTTATACAAAATAGACAATAGTATATATATATATATATATATATATATATATGAATTGATAAATTTCATTAAAATATAGAGTTTTGTAACATTACAGTGATTTATTTTTAGTTTTTTTTTAATGAAGGTAGAATTTTATTTTTTTTTTGTACAATATGGGTAGATTTAGATGACAAGAAATATTTCTCTAATTATTTTAAATTTAAATTGAGAATTTTATTTCTCAAATTTTTGGTTAACAATAAGATTTTTTTTTTTCTTTTAAGAAATTTATCATTCTTTAACATCATAATTTCTCCTCTCTCATCCCATAATTTATCGGTCCAATGCTAAATTGTTCTAAAAATTTACACCACCTGTTTCTGAAACAATAGCATTTTATTTTCTTAGGAAAGAGGACAAATTTCAATCCTTCTACAAACAGAAACTGTAGAAACTAGAACAAGAAATTTCCTAGAAATTCCATCATTTATCAATCTGAATACAACATTTTATCGTCAATTATCAAATAAAACATATATAATAAAGTAATTTATTCTTGATCCTCAATTATCAAATAAAATATATATAATAAGCGAATTTATTCTTTAACACACAAATGTTGGAAATATGGGAGAGGAAGGGCAATTTACAGCTGATCAAACAAAAGGCAATACCATTAATTAAATCCAAGTAGCAGCAGATCATCTAAAATATGAAGACAACACTATCATGAACCCTAGACTTTTGGTTTTGAGCCACACATTCAGAGATCCACATCAGGTTCCTGATCTCCTGCTCCCTTAATCTCATGTATGCGAAGAAAACACCATAATGGAACTGCACACCATCCACCAAGCAAAGCAAATTAGAGAAAAATACTTTATTTAATTGGTGAAAAAAAAAATGGAAAAACAGAAACAAAATCAAGCATATGCCACTGCTGGGGTTTTCTTTGTTTCCTATCACACCAAATAATTGATAACTGAGAACTCAAGTACAAACCTGCTGCTCAAAAGCTAAGCAAAGCCTTTTCACTTCCTCCTCGTAAAAAGCCTTGTCAAGCATCTGGCTCTCTCCATAAGACAATTTAGAGAAAATTGATTGGTAGGGAGGATATTTTTCCATCACACCACGAACCTAGACAGCAACCCAAGCAAAGACTAAGAACTGGAAGTAGTTTCATTTAAGCAAGCATTAAATGTGAAACAAACCTGGTCAATATCCTCACAGACAGCAAGTTCCTCATGACCATAGGGATAACTGTTTAATATGAAGCGACATTGTCAGAGATCAACACTCCAAAAGCATGTAATACCAAAAGTATAAAAGTAAGATTAGGCCTGAGAGAAAGAGCTTACAGCAGACCAAAATTAGAGTATAATTTCCTACGATCATCACGAGTAAGTTCAGTGCCAATGCTGCAAAAAGTAAACAACACCAAACATATTTTATTAAAAAGTCCATGAAAAGAGAGTATCAAGCATAAAACTAGAAACCTTTAGGATGTAAACCCTTTCTGTAGGTAATAGTACCTGTTAATGGTAATATTTACAGCCCTTCTGTCAGCCTCAAAGGCTAGGAGGTCAGACATGATCTCTGCTGTTGCACCACCAAGTTTCTATAGGAAAAAATCATGTTTAACTTAACAAGGAAGTAGGAAATGACAACTAGCACATGCAAAACGAAAAGCCACCTTGCTTCTGTACTGAGAACCTTACCTGACAAAACTTGTAAAAATCTTCAAGGTATGCTTTGTAGAGAGTGTTCCTCATAATTTCAATGTTCATGTCATCAAGGTCCTACAGAAAAAACCCAGATGAATGAATCCAACAATCAAAGGCTTAGAAAATAAAATCATTCAACAAAAACAATATTCCAGCACAGCTACTAACAATCTCACATGCATGCTTATACAGAGAGAGATACAGACAGACAGAGAATGAAAGACTAAATTAATGTGAAACAATATCAGAAAAGTTGTTAGAACCCTGTACCTCAGAGGTAATACACTCAGAGAAATATGGAGCCAGTGGAGTGTCAACAAGAACCAATCTATAGAGTTCACGCATGTTCTGAGCAACTGCCAGGGTTGCAATGCTAAAGCAGCAAAAAACTAAAAAGTAAGCAGATGTATTATGCGAGGTCAGATAAGCCTGATCTCCATCTAGGGGTTAGATTACCTGTCAAACATGCCCAAAGGATGGCACTTCTCCAAAAGCTCCTGAACATCTCTCTCATGCAAGGTTCCAGTAACAATCAAGACAACATTGTCTATCATATGACCATACCTAAATGGAACAATCAAAATGTTAGCGTTTCTTCTGTTATCAATAAATCCACAGAAACCTCTTAATCAAACTGCATCTCCACACCATCTAAGCAGATAGTTTTCTCTACATCCCTGAGACAACTCAAAGCAGCCCTACCATTCAGGCAGCTATGTTCCAGCTTGAGCTAAAAGTTGATTAACTAGATCATGGGAAGAGGGCAACAAACAACCCCTTCTAACTTTTATGGAAATATAAGATCAGATTTTTTTTCCCCTACTAATTAACAAAACCGCATAAGCAGTGTAAGGACATGCACAATTCATGCTAACACATCAGAACCACCAGTTTTGGATGTTACTGAATTAACACCTGGCATTTATGTGTAGTTCTAAAAACAAACTAATGTTACAAAGAAAGCTATGGAATGCTTATATTCAATTGGGTTAATGGCTTGAATTGTCCTTAAACTATACTAAAATATTCGATGTAGTACCTGAACTATAAAAATCTCTAATGTGATACCTAAACTATGAATCTATTAACTAATGTGGTACTTAGAAGGTTATTTGTCCATCAGGTGTTATCATTTGAAGCTAGCTACATTAGAAGTGAGTACCACGTTTGTTAATAGATTCATAGTTCAAGTACCACATTAGAAACTTTTAAAGTTTAGGTACTGCATTGAGTATTTCACTATAGTTTAAATCCAATCTTGATCATAAGATGTGAAATAAATCAATGCCATGGCAATGTCTAACAGCAGGAAATTCTTACATGTCTTAAGCAATTCAAACAAAGAAACAAAAAGGATAGATCTTTACATACGTGATATACTCTAAGAAGGTGGACAACGGCTCTGTAGCTTGGCATAGCATATGCTTATACTCATCAACAAGTTTGAGAGTACATTTCTCCACAATTGTAGTCGTATGCAATGGTGAAGGTTCTGCAAAGCATCAGCATGTGTTAGAATCAAAATTAAATGAAATAAATAAAATTAAAAACACATTGTCAAAAAAATCAACATTTTAACAAGATGGTCTTTAAATTAACACTCTAAAGTTGTAATTGTTAATCAATTTCGACTCAATTCAAACCAAAATCAATGATTTATCGAAGTAGATTGTGATGTTATTGCATATATGATAAAGTTGGGCTGAAAGGTAAAAAGGGCTGGACCATGAAGGAAAAATTCTCTTTCTTTTTCTGGTCTCATACTCTCAACTTCTCTGTCTTTTTTGCTCTTCTTTTCTGGTCTAATCTCTTACCTTTCCATCAGTATCCATTTGATCACATAGATTTAAAATTGAAAAAAACAAATCGAAAAAGCCGTACCGTTTTGGAGATAAGGGCCGTATTCGGTGGCAGAGAGGTGCATCTTGATATCGTCAAGGGTTTCGCATTGGCAAAGATTGTTGTAATCGGCGGCGGTTAAGAGTCCCGCCCTGTGGCCTCTCACGATCGCTTCCAAGTAACCGCCGTGGATGTTGAATGTCATAGCTTCGAACCCGTACATTTGGCCCTCTTTTTTTGTTCTTGATTTGAGTAATTAATATCTGAATTTGGGAATTGGAAGTTCAAAACCAATCCCTAAAGATGTATGAATTGGGAAATTGGGGAAATTTGTTTGTTCGTTTGTTTTGTCTTTTTTTTTTAATGGTTAATGGTGATTGTATGAGTATTTGGAAATTGGGGAATGCTTAAAAAATAGTGAGAGTTTCACTGTTTTACCTCATACAAGTACGGTTTAATTAAATTTAGTGTTAAAATTTAATAGTTTAAAATTAAATATTAAAATAAAAATAAAATTAATTGAAAAGATAAAAATAATTTAAATGAAGATTATTTTAAACTTAATTGAAAACGCCCTTATTATCATTAAATTAAAGATTCATATCATTTAAAATTCCTTTTATTATAATAATTTTACATGATATGCTCTCCAAATTAAGTAGTGAAAATTTTTACTAATTTTAAAATAATGAGATGATCTTTTTCCTTTGAAAATTACAATTTAAATTTTAGAAAAAAGAGTTTAGATGAGATGTGATTTGTGTTGTAATGTTATTCTTTTAAATTATTAAATTGTTTTCCAAATTTATTTTTTTTTTACATAACTTGTAAAAACATAAATAATTATAAAAATGAACTTAAAATAATAAAAATTTGAGAAAGTGCATATTTACTATTATATTTTTTTTTGGTTCAAATCCATCCATAAAATAAATTTTACAAATATATGAAATATAAAATTTTTTATTGAGAGTATTACGAGATTTTTTTTTGTTTTTTGATTTTTTTTTAGCTCTCAGCAATTGATTTTTTTAATAGTTGATATTTATAAAAAAAAAATTCTAAAAATTACATTTCTAAAAAAATAAATGTAATCATTGATTAAAAAAATAAAAAATTACAATTTTCAAATTAAAAACGTAATATTTAGTTGACAAACATTAAGGAATACATTTTTAAAATTATTAACGTAGTTTTCAGCTTTGCATGATGTGTTTACAGAAGGAGAAGCTACTGTTAGTGGATCCAAATAGGCATGAAGATGAGGGAAGCACACCGAAAGAACAACAAATGAAATGATTTAGATAAGATTGATGAGAATAAGTGAACCATACATCATTCCATTTTAAAAAATTTTTTTGGTGTCGTTTAGGTTATATAAATTTTACAAATATTTATATAAATTTTTGTCTTCATTTTTTAAAACTTATATTTATTTATAATTAAGTTATAATTATATTAAAAATAAATACACTTATAATTATTTATATATTATTGTTTATTAAAACTTGATTTAAAAATTTAATTTTTTTATATTTAAAATATAATTTAAAAATAAATAAAAAATACTCACAACAAAAGCATAGGTCTAATTTTAGTCCGTCCATCCATACAATAAATCCATCCATAAGATAAATTTTACAGCGCCTTTCAATGGGAGTGTTAGGTGGCGTTTTCATTATTATTATTATTTTTTTTTTTGCTTTACAAAAATATTTGAGAAACCAAAGAGAGAATGAGAGAGGTAAGTAAAACAATTGGGTGGTAAATTTTGAGATAGTTATTAAAAGAACAAATGTAATAGATTATTGTAATTTTATATTTTTAAATTTTTTAACATTAAAAAATATTACGTTTTTTATATTTGAAACATAATATATTAATTAAAATAATAATAAAATAAAATAAATATTTTTATGTTAATGACTTTTTTATATGAGAAACATATTAATTGATGTAATATTAAAAAAATATTTGTAATATTTAAAAACGTAATTTTTGTTAATAAAGATAGTTTTTATTAGTTTGAAAATATGATTGATAATTTATTATTTTTTTTTTAATTTTAAAGTGTGATTGATAATTAATAAAAAAATTAATTTTAACTATATTTTTATATTGAAAAACGTAATTTTTGAATTATAAAAATTATATTTTTTTTCAAAATGTAATTTTTAAAATAAAAACCACATTTCTTTTATATATATATATATAATGGTCCTTGCAGTTACTTTTTTACATGCAGTTTATGAAAGACCCACGTCACCTCATATTTTTAGTCTAAAAGCCACGTCACCTCACATTTTAATTAGGGTTATCTTCACATTTTCGAATAATTTGATTTTATTTACTTTGTCAATTGCTTTTTCAATTCACACTTTCTAATGGTTTGATTCAGTTTAATTTGTCAGTTGCTTTTTCAAATAAATTTTTTAATCCTCGTACACATTTTAATTGATAGAAAATTATCAATTAAATATTTTAATAATCAAACTTTTCATTTAATTTGATTTTTGTATATATAAAAAAATTATTAAATTAAAAAATGATGGGATAAGTGAGTGTTAAAATGGTTGAAGTTGATGGAAAAATGTTATATCAACAAGAATATGACAAGGGTAGGTGAGTTAGTACTAAAAATCTGCAACTTTTTTTTTTTTTAATTTCTGTAGACGCATTGTTTCATGTAAAATTTTTACATATTTTACATCAACAATACCCTTGCTGCCATAATTTTTCATTCTCTTTTAGCAAATTTCTCCTGTTTGATTTTTTCTATCACGCAACATTTTGATTTAAAATTAAAGAAAAAAAAAAAGAAAAAGGGAATAGATGAAAGCTTTCATTTTTATTAACACGGGAGGATTTGACAAATGTTGTTTACTTTTATCAAAAGTCATTTTGTATTTCTTGTTCCATTCTCTAGAATTATTCTTACGAAAAAGTTTAAAAATGAGATCCCATTTATAAGTAACCTGAGATATGAACCGTTAAATGTAATTTAATCTTTCCAGAAAACTTTGAATTTCTTTTGGTGTACTTGGAGGTGACAAACTTTGAATGACCCGTATTTTATCTGGATCAACTTCAATTCTTCTTTCACTAACCACAAAGCCTAGTAACTTTCCTGACTTTATCTCAAAGGTACACTTGGCTGGGTTTAACTTGAGCTGAAATCTTCTCAATCTTTCAAATAACTTTTTGAGGCTGGTGACATGATCTTTATTCTCACAAGATTTTATAATCATATCATCTACATACACCACAAGCTTTTTATGCATCATATCATAGAAGAGTGTTATCATGGCCCTTTAATATGTTGCCACAACATTCTTTAACCCAAAAGGCATGACTTTGTAACAAAAGGCTCTCCACATGGTTACGAAAGTGATCTTTTTCATATCATCTGCAGTCATTTTTATCTGATTGTATCCTAAGAACACATCCATGAAGGAGAACATTGAATTTTTTAGCCATGTTATCTACCAGTGTATCGATATGAGGCAAAAAAAAGTTATCCTTTAGGCTAGCCTTATTCAAATCACGATAGTCTACACATATTTGTACCTTTTCATCTTTTCTTAAGAATTGGTACTATATTGGCCACCCATTCTAAATACTTAGCCACTTGTAGGAAGCCTGTATCAAACTGTTTCTTTACCTCTTCTTTGATTTTTAGTAGCATTTAAGGCTTCATTCGTCTCAATTTTTGCTGGACTGGCTTACATTCTGGCATTGGGGCAGTCTGTGCTCAATTATCTTCGTACTTAGCTCTGGCATATCCTGGTACAACCAAACAAACACATCTATGAATTCTCGAAGTAGATCTTTCAAACGTTGCCTATCATCTGACAAAAGTGAAGTATCGATTCTGACCTCTTTCTTATTCTCTTCATCTCTCAGATTCATTAAGTCAATTATCTCATAATAAGGCTCAATTGGCTTATTTTCTTATTCAATCAATCTCATTAGGTTTGGAGGCATAACATATTCTTCAAAATTCTTTTCATTATCAAGTTCATCAGTGTTAATTGAATTCTCAAAACTAACCTCTTGATTGTTATCATAATTATCTTCGTATTCATTTAAGGATCTAAAATTAAATGAAATGAGATATGTTGGCAATATGTATTTAGAAAAAATGGCAATAATGAAGACACAATAAGAAATGAATGAAAATGCATCATTTCTAATCTTTATTAGAATAATAAAAGATAAATGGCCCAAACAAGAAAGATCACCCAAATGCCTTGGGCAATAACTATTGGGATGTATAATTATGTTGAATTAGTTTCAAAGATCAATGGCACTCCAATTATTCAGCTTATAATCTGACGGACAAAGGTATACCCGCCTTTCTATTTCATCTTCAATAGCATGGATGATTAATTGGGCAAAAGCTTCTCCACACTTTTTTCTGCATCTGGGTACATGAATCCTCCAAGTCTGAAAGTCTCGTATAGGTGTGGGATAATCATTAGTCTTGTTGTTTTACCTGCTGACCTTCTCTTGATCTCCCATTCCGCTACTTCATAACCTAGGCCTAGCCTTTCAGTATTGTCTACCACTGTTGGGGGTTCCTTTATTCCCTGTAAGTTCTTGCCTAGTCTTATTCTTGGATACCAACCCTTATTGATGACTTAGCTCGTCATTATCTTTGAAAAAATTGATTTTTAAATCCTTCACCCACATAGTTGATCAGTTCAAAAGATCAATAGGAACACTCTTCCATTTTTTCGGTAACTTTCACATATGGGGCATTCAAAGGTTGAGTCACTAGCATGTCTTTATTTCTAAAAATTGCCACTAACTGGCCTTTTACATTGAACTTAATTTTTTGATGAAGAGTAAAAGGAACAACCCCTGTCATATGAATCCATGGCCTTCCCAGTAAACAACTATAAAATGGAGAGATATCCATTACTTCAAATTTCACATTAAAAATGCACGGCCCAATTTACAAGGGCATCTCAATATCTTTCAAGACTTCCCTTTTGGTCCCATCAAAAGCTCGCACTATCATTTGACTGTCTTTCACATGAGAATAGTCGATAGGTAGTTTTGTCAAAGTTGACATAAGCATGACATTGATAGCAAAACCATTATTAATAAGAACTTTAGTCATGATATGACTCTTGCATTTGACTGTGATATACAGAGCCTTGGTACTTTCTCTTCCCTGTGAGAGAATCTAATCATCACTGAATGAAATATAATTTGGCATGACTAAATTTTCAGTCAGGTGGTTCACATATTCAACAGATACATTATGTGCCATATATGCTTGGTTCAATACTTTCAGCAGGATATTTCAACGTGGTTTCGAATTCAATAGCAATGATAATAATGAGATTCGTACTGACATTTTGTTCAACTATTCAACAACTGAATATTCACTATGTTTTACTAACTTTAAGAATTCACAAGCCTTTTTTTTTACACCGACTTCAGACGATCCTCTTCAGGTTCCATTTCAAGGTTATTTCATCTTTCTCCTACCTTGGCTTTCTCTCTTCTAGCCTTCTCTAATATTTTTAAAGTGTAGCATCTTTCACTTCGAGTAATATCTCTTACATCAGTTATATTAGAGGTGTTAGTCTTAGAGACATTCTCTTCTTACTTCTAAATCACTGTATCACAACCATATTTTTAGGGTATAACTTTATCATCCTTGTATGAGAAGGGAGTCAAAATTTTAAAAGTTACCGATCAGGGAATGAGTTTATCTAGAACTGACTTTGGCTTGTTCCCACAGTGAATCATTACCAGTTTAAAAAATAGTTTTACGTGCTTGTCAGTCATGGATAGTTCAACACTCTCTAAGTCTTCTTTTTTTTCATAGACCTTCATTTGGTATGAATCCAAGAGCTTTTGTATTTCTTGGTAAAACTGCTTACAAGTTTCGATAGAGTGACCCATTGCCCTACTATGATATTTACAACTAGTGCCTGCTATATATGTTCCATGATAACAGTGTGGACTCACTAGATGTATCATGTCAGCTTTCCTTAAAACATCAAACAACTGATTAAGAGGTGTCTTAATATCTATAACTTTTCTCTTTAAATGATGCTCATGTTCATTACTCAGAGCATTCACATTGTGATTAGGCAAATAATTACCACTAACATTTGGTGCAGTTACCCCTCTTATATCAAAACTAATCATTTCATCCTTGATCAGTCATTGCACTTTGTATTTCAAGGCAATGTAATTTTCAGTGGCGTGACCAGCAATCTCATAGTAATAGTCACAATGGGCTGTAAGATCATACCATTTAGGGTAAGGTGGTTTGAGTGGCTTTAACTTACTTGAAGCAATCAGATGATTGTTGTAAAGCTCACGATATAATTTTATATAGGTCATGAAGATTGGGTCAAATACAGATTTTTTACGAGTGGTTCGTTGCTCCCGAAAACCTCTCATTGGGCTTGCTGGATGAGTCTGAGGTCTTAGGGTAGGTTGAGTGCTAGGACTATATGTGGTATTCTGAGGTTTAAGAGAGGTTGATATGTTTGGGGATAAGATGACTATGCGAATGATTGGTATGAGTAAGGGGAAGTGTTATTTACAACAGGATAATATGAAAGGTATCCTTATGGTGAGTAGGGTTGATAACCTCCGAATTACTGTTTATCAAAGCTCACAGCCTGAACTTCAATCTCTTTCTTCTTTGAGGCTCTTTTGTTGGATGCTTCACCTCTTTCTAACTTGTCATTCTTGATGAAAATCTTAATAATTTCTCTTAAAATCACCATGTCAGTAAAGTTTTTAGTTACATTTTCTATCATCTTTTCATAATAGAGAGATTTCAAAATGCTGACAAACAACACTGTAGTCTCTTTCTCAGTTATAGGAGGTTGCACTTGAAAAGCTACATTTTTCCATCTCTGGGCATATTCTTTAAAAGATTTATTTATCTTTTTTTCTAGGTTCTGTAAAGATAAACGATCAGGAGTCAGATCCATAATATATCGATATTGACTAATAAAGTCATGGGTCATATCATTTCAAAAATGGATACGAATTCTATCCGCTGGACATACCACATGGCAGCAAAACCTGTAAAACTATCTTGAAGATATGCATTAATAGTTTTTTATTATGAGCATGGGCTGTCATCTTCTGACAATACATATTAACGTGAGTTTTTGGACACTTTGTACCATCTTATTTCTTAAACTCTGTCACTTTGAACTTTAGAGGAATAACTACATCCGAGACTAAGCAAAGCTCAGTAGCGTCTATAGAATCATAAAATCTAATTCTTTCTACAACTCGTAACCTTTGTTCAAGCATACTAATCTTCTAATCTTTTTAAGATTTCACCACTTTTGCCTTTTCTTTATCTTTCTCTTTCAAGTCATCTAGATCAAGAACTTGGATTGGTTTTACTATCTTTTTAGTAAAGACAGAATTTGCATAGTTATGGTAATGCCTTGGGTTTGAAACTAATGGCATTCCATGGTATATAGGATATGTGAACTACTGTGGTGGTATATCTTGTGTGAACTGAGCTTGTTGTAGATCAAAACCTGAAAGATATAGAGGGTCAACCACTTCTTGTGATGAGGGGCCTTGTTGGCTTGTATTTTTTTCTATTTTTTCCCTTATTTAGCTTGCTGGGAGCATCCATAATCTTGCTCAACTCATTCTCAATCTTTTCCTGTATTTTTTTTAATTTTTTAAATCGATGAGAGTTTTCTTGCTCTATTTGTCTAGCTTTGACTCTTATGTTATATCTATGGACAGAGTTTTTGTTAGATGAAACTATCTTTGAACTTTGAATACCATATCTTAGAATTAGCAAGTTTATATGACTAACTCATGGTTATTTTATTAAATGTATTAAATGAAAATGTAATGAATGAAAATGCACGCATGAAAAAAACATTTGCCTTAAGACAGTGTTCAACCAAAAGACTTCATTTATTTCAACAAACTTTCATTTACATAGAATCTATCATCATAGAGTTATAACTATAAAATCGTTTGATCTGTTCATACTGGGCTGACTTCTTCGATAAAGTTCAGAAGACGCTGTCTATGTTTTCTTACTGGGGCTACCACTTCTTTCAATGCTTCTGCCTCTTTTACCATCTCTCTTGCTTTACATATCCTTTTACAAATTTGGGTTGTTAAGTGTTCAATGTACTTCTATCTTTTTAGATTTTTTTTTTACCACATCACACTTTGTATGATAACTCTCTATGCTCTCTAACCAATACAACAATGTAGTCTTCTTGTTCATTCAACTTTTGTCTCAACCTGCTTAAATAATTGTTCAACATGTTATTTTTTATCTGTACTTGGATACTTTCTTTCTCTAATTCAGCATATTCTTGCTTCAATCGCTTATTCTTCTCAGTGAGCTTAACAATTATTATCTTTTTGACCCTTTCTCTCACACATAACCTTTTATGTTCTTGGTGTAGCTCTACTAGGTCTTCAACAACTGTATCACATTCTCTAGCAATCTTACAAACTCTAGCTTCATGTCTTTCAGTTCTATCTTTTCACTGATCTTTTTTTTCTCGAAGCTTTTAGATTTTTTTTTTAACTTATCCTTTTCAGACTCGAATTCTTTTGTTACAAGCTCTAATTTTGATGGTGTCTCTTTAAGCTTTCCTCTTGTTGGTGGTTGAAAACTTTTATAAGTGAATACCATTTCATGTCTTCGTCTTGTCTCCAAAGTAAATACCCTAGAGTGATTTTATCAGTTAACGGTCCAAGACTCACTTTACGAGAATTTTTTCATGCTTTAGTCACCTCATTCATCCTCTAAAATACTTTTGACTCACTGTAAGAAAAATCTAATTGATGAAGCCCGTGGGTCATAAGAATAAACTATTTACCCCAAACTATCTTCTTACTAGAAGTGGCGCATAACTTGTTACCCCTCATAAACTCAGAAGTGGGACCACAGTATTATCTCCACACTGATATAACATAGGTTTACAATTTATCCATGTGACTAACCACCTTACTTTAGCATTTGTCAGTTCTTGTAAGAAAACTATCCACTCTTTTTTTTACTTTTGTTATGACCACCCATTTTCACATAATTCTTTGATCGGAGCTCGATTACAGGCATAAAGCTTCGAGAAAGCACCTTTTCTCCACTCGAAATGACTTTTCATCCATAAGTCTAATAACTATATGCAGCCTATAAAATACCCTCTATTTTGATGATAGTACTCAAAGATCTGATATCTCTGCTAATATTACTGTTGAAGGGTTATAGCCATTGATCACACTCTCGAAGAAGTCAACCACTGCTATTTCAATATGACCTAAAACTTTTGAAAATATCACTATTTCGTATATGGTTAAGGCAAATACATCTAATTCTCATTCCTTATTAGCATGTTGCACTAAGAACTTATGAAAGAATTTCTAAGGTAGGCAAACATGTTCTTGTTTCTTCTTTATGTGAGACTCCATAACTTCTTTGTCTATTTTCATAAGAGGGGCCAAATCTTTACGAATCCTGACTTGTGTTTTCTAACATATATCTTGTTAGGAGCCTTAAGTTGTAAGCCCAACAAGGTCGAATATTCTTCGAAGGTTGGCATCATATCCACTTCATTGAAAATGAAACACTTGTATGTAAGATCTCAAAATTACACTACAACTTTAACTAGTTGATTATTGACATTTACTGTAAGAAGATGTGCTATATGCCTATGTCTCTGGCAAAACTGCTTTTATCTTAACGGACTTATCTTTTTCTATATATCAACCAAATCATCTAGATTATTTTGTTTAAAAAAGATTGATGTTTTTTAAGACAAGGTAAAATCATGACTGGTTGGTAAACAATCCCCCATCTTCAGTTGAATCTTTTCTAATTAGACTTTTACTTCGTTGGGTGACTCACAAGGAGCTAGTATAAATGAAGAACAAACTAGTCGTTCTGTAGAGTCCATGAAAAATTTTATTGAAGATCATCTTTCAGGCAAATGTTCTTTATACAACTTTATGATATGAGTATGAATCATACAAACAGGAATAAGAGAAGAGGTTAGTATCACATAAAGAGAAATAGGCAAATAAATAACTAAAAAAATTAGAACATCACACTTAACAAAAAAAATGGATCATATGCTTTTGGATAATTCTAAAGGGAAAAAATAGCTCTATCATAGGTTAGGCATTTATAAGGTTCACTATATGTGGTTTAAGGTTAAAGTCTAAAAGTTTTCAAATTACTCCTTACATTATTATCCATTACAGACTAGTAAGGCACTCCAATCCTCACCTTTTATAGGCTACAAATGAAAAATGTTCAATTTGAATGGAAGTATTTCGCTAGCCACTGCAGAGCATTAAACCTTACGAAAGCAATAGGTACTTTAGTCCCTCATAGAGGGACGGAGCTCAGGTATAGAACTCATGTTATGCATATACATATGAATGACATAATTAACAAAGTAAATAAACGTAAATGAATAAAAAAAATCTATACAAAAGGTTCAATTTTATTAGGCTTTTGGATAACATAAATTTATTTGCTGACCTGACTCTCGTTCTTCAGTGGAGTCACCAAACTGTCATAACGTTTAGATTTTGGGATCTATCGCTAGACATTGACTTAAAGAGTTGCCACCAATCTTTTTTGTTTAGGTGCGATTGGCCACCTAAAGAATTTATCATTTCAAGAAACACTTAAGTTTGACTAAAGGTCCCTAAAAAAATATGTTCAGGTCTATTAACCAGAACAATGTTCGAGAGTACGGTTACGTGTGAGAAAGGTTATAGCACCCTCACAACATCCATCGAAAAATGATACAAACTTAATTTTGTGTTTTCCAATAAGTCTTAAAAATTTATCAAGTAATTAATTATTAAAAATTATTCTTAATTGACTCTAATACTTTTAGTAAAAAATTAAAAAAATTTTCTCACCTTAAAAGTATGCAAGAAAATTACTGTTTCACTTGCAGAGGCTCTATAGTCGGATCATTTAACATTAAAGAAAATTCAAAAAGAAAAAGAAATAAAATGGCAAAAAATAATGATTCAGCTTTAGATATAAATCATTTTCTCTTTAAAAACTCATTGCTTTTGTATAAGAAAAATCAATACTTTCAACTTTTTCTCTAAAGCATTTGAGAGTTTCTATTTTAAGAAAAATTGATATTTTTAACTTTTCATCAAAAATATATTTTTTGGGAATTTTATTTAAAGAAAATCATTTTTTTAAAAATAAAATAAAATAAGGAATACTAAATAATTCTAATCTAATAATAATAATAATAATAATAATAATAATAATAATAATAATAGAAGAAATAATAATAATAATAATAGTAATAATAATAATAATAAAAAATAAATAAGAAAAAAAAACCTTTGAAACAGGTTGGTTTGACTTAATGCGACTCAGCTCTAAGAAGAACGATAGCTCGGATGTGTGGCTCGACAGAAAAAACGCTCGGCTCGGCTCGACTTGATCCTAGGCAGAGAAGCGGGTCGCTAGATCGGGTGCGTTACGGGTCGGGTTGGATCTTGGTAAAACACACGGATCCTATGGGTTTACTAACGTAAAAATGACGTCGTTTTGGAAGGGTATATAAGTCTGAAACTTGAATTTTCTTTATATTTCCCTTCTCCTCTCCTCTCTCTTTCTTTCTTTTTTTCTCATTTTCTCTAAACAATCCCGGATTCCGATTGAATGTTCTACCAAAATCTGAAAAAAGATGTCAAAAACTTCAAAGTTAACCGAAAAACTCGTTGAAAAATTCAAGGTTCACTAAAAAATTTCGTGGGATTCTGAAAAATTTTCAAAAATTTTCCAAAAAAAATTTTAAAAAATTCTAAAAAATTTCCCAAAAATTCTTAAAGGTGTTTCTAATGCACCAGAACCTTTTTAGGTTCTATTTTCTCTCTGTGTGTCTGTTGCTCGTTGCTTTTTTGTGGACCTATTTATAGGGATTGATCAGAAAAGTTTATGATCAATTTCAACTTCTTCTGGGATTTGGATTCAATCTTTGAATTCAATCTCAATTCTGCTAGCTCCCAAATAACGGCCAAATTCATTCCAATTTTTTTCCTAATCCTAATCTTAGTCGAAAAAATAAAAATAAAAATAAAAATAATAGATAAATAATTAATAGATAACTAAAAGAAAATAATTAGATAAATAATAATAATAATAATAATAATAATGAAAAATAAAAAATAAAAAATTAAATTAAATTAAATAAAAAAATGAACCATAGTACCCATTTGGACCAGGCTCAATTGATCCGGGCCTGGACCAAATTGGGCATCTACAATAACAAAGTAGTCTTACAAAATTTTCATAAATACCATTAATATGCATAAATGATAATAAGACTTTGTAAATAGTTCATGTCTAAATTTAAATTTAAAATGATAATACTTAATAAAAGTTTGAAGAACAAAAAAAAAAATCCATTTGCATTAATCATTCCATGCTAACATCCAATCTAATAATATATATATATATATATATATATCAATAAGCTAAACAAATGTTAATATAAAACTCTAATCTATATAAATTACAATATATATTTTATAATTATAAATACTCTTTGTTAAACATGTTTAATTTTAAAGCATTGTACTTAAGAAAAAGGGAAAAGTAATTAAATAAAAAACTTTAAAATTATCTAACTGGGTATTGTAGGTTGCAACACAACAGAAAGACAAAAATGCAGGTGTAGGGAGAAAAAATGGGTTGGAACAATACTTTCCATGAATTTCAAGTTTTACAGAGCTCAAATGTGAGAAAACAGACTTTCTTAATGGTAATCCAATGTTTGTTGGAATTTCTAATAATACATGGCATTAAGGCCTGATTATAAGGAACATTATATTCTTCTTTGCAAAAGGATACATCATTCTACTTGTTATATTTATAAAAAAGAAAGTTAGAAAAATATCAGCACAGGTCTGATTGTTATTAGTAAATTGGAACAAATATAACTAATTCAAAGTAAAAAGGTAAAAAAAACCTAAAAATGATTTTACTTAATTAAAAGCTTGTTTCTTAATGCAATTAAATTAAAAAGTTACTCAAAGAAGAGTGAAAATTATCATTATAAACTCACCGAGACAAATAAAAATAAGCATCACAATTTTGCCTCAAATGAAAGTTTCCTTTTATTAGTGAAAATTTTTCAGCGAATTGTTCCAATGGTGTTTACATTTTTCTTTTCTTTATATTTGTTACACTTTCATGTGGCTTACTTGTAGGTGAGGTTAAAACAAATACCTCCAAGCTTGAGTAATCGATCTACTTCTATAAGAAACATTCCATCTGTTTTATAAAATCATAGTTAGAAAAGCAAAGTATATGTTACAATAAGAAGCTACACTTGCTTATTTATTAACTATAAATAGGTAAATCCATAATGCATTAAGATCATACATACATCTAATAGTAACACTTTAGATGATTTAGACTACATGCATTATACTTTTTTTTTTCTCTTTTTGAAAGCTTGAAGAGAAAATACTGAACCAAATGACTATGAAAGAAGGAATAAAGTAGCATCAAGCCAATTCACCAAGAGATTAGGAAAAGTATTTCAACTTAAAACTAATTTTAAAATATTTTATCTTTTTCAATTTATTTGTAATTAATATGAATATTTAAATTTATCACAACTTTAAAAAATATTATTTAATATCTTTATTTTTTTTATAAATAATCCTAACATTATCTTCGATTTTTAAATATATTCCACAAATGAAATGTGAAAAAAAAAATATAAATATCAAAACAACTTTAGAAAAGTTTCTCCTGTACATCATGTTTTTCTTGTACATTACTTTATCTTAATTTAAAACCAATTTTAAAGTCATTTATCTTTTTCAATTTATCTGTAGTTAATATGAGTATTTAAATTTATCACAACTTTTAAAAATATTATTTAATATCTTTAATTTAATGTTTTTTTATAAATAATCATTATATTATCTTTGATTTTTAAATATATTTCATAAAAAAATATGAAAAAAATATATAAATACTAAAATAACTTCAAGAAAGCTCTCATTGTTGGTAGTTTTTAGTTATTTAGCTTTCCCAATATCCCACTAAACTAAATGTATTTTTCTTACTATTAATTTAGTCTCTCTTTTTATTAGTCTATTCTTACTATAGGAACTAACATTTTTTTTTGATAATATGTGATATTTCACTAAACATACTATTCACTTCATTAGATATGGTTTTTTTTTTTTCAAATCAGCTATAATATTTTTTTAGCTGTAATTTTTTTTTAAACTATCAAATTACAAAAATACATATATTCGTATATTTTTACCGGTGTTGTCTACAATCCTTTTATTTTTTTCAGGGATTCTTCACTTAATCAAGTAATATATTTTATCTTTTAACTGATTATTTATTCAATATTCCTCATTCATATAAAATAAAAATGATGCTTTAATTAAGTTATATAATAGAGTTATGTGCCATAAATGAAAACTTATGTATTGGTAGTACATTTAAAGAGTAAAAATTTCTTAACTCGTATATTCATTGTGAAACATGTAACATTATTTCAAATAAGGATATTATTTTTCATAAAAAGTAAAATTGAAAAAAAATAAATCAGAGATAGTTTCATTAGTAATATTAATTTTAAGTTCATTTATATTTTAACTTAAAAAAAACCTCAGAATCATAATAGATATCATCAAAATTCTTGAAAAATAAGATATGAATCCTATGATAACTCTGCAATTATAGAATAGAGAATTTCTTACAACTTTCAGCAAAATTTAAAAAGAAAACTTTATTTTTTATTATGATTTGATATTTTAATTATATTATATATTACATATATTTTGAATATGTAAATAATTCAATAATATTAATTTATATATATTTTAAATTTAAATAAAATAAAAATAATAAGTGTATCGCATGGGTAACAAGCTAGTTTTATATTAAAAGGCCATGAGTTATGCTATAAAAGTAATAAAATAATAAAAAATAAAAAATCAAAGCAAAAATCTCATTTAACAAAAATACATGATCAAAATACAAACTAAAAGAAAGCAAACATATTTAAAGTACCTTAAATTATTTTTGAAGTCTATCCCTCTACAAAACAAATATGAAAAAGAAATAAATTTTATATTCAATTGAAAAAAAAATCATACTATAAATGATAATGTTCAGATAAAACAAAATAAATGACAATAATGATATTTTGTAATGAATTTGGAAAAAGAGTAACAAAAATTGATACTAGAGAAAAAAAAGGAAAAAAATGTAAAAAAATGTCTTTTTTAGATTATATTTTTGGAAAAAAGAATAAAAAATCAATATTTTTTAAATTCGAACAAGCATTTGTATGGTAAAAAATAATCCTAGATCTCTCAATATTTATCATAAATATTTAAAAAAAATTAGAAATAAAAAATACTATATAAGCTCAGTGAAGGTTGGATCCAACCTTCAAATGATCAGGAATGACCTTCAACAAAAAAAAAAATTTGTTAAATCAACAACAAAATATTTTAGAAACAATAAAAATTATCTTTAATTACTTTCTATATATTGTTAAATTAAAAAAATAAAAAGAAAAAGAAATAGAAATCACCAACCACAAACCTCAACCCACAGTGGTGCCAAAAATAACTCAATAATGGCTTAAGTTTTTTGAGGAAAGAAAGAAGATAGAGAGAAAGCAAAAAATTAAAAATAAAAAAATCTTTGAAATTCCTCTCCTTATTTTCTTTTTTTTCACTATCCATTAAATTCTTTTTATTAAAAAGTGAGTCAGTAGACCAACGCCACCTATTTTCTTTCTTTTTTTTTTTTTTCTTCTTCTTTTTTCTTTCATTTCTTCTAGAATTATCCGTTAAAAGAAGACAAAAAAATTAATAAAACCCATTCATCACTCCACCAACGTCTGCCATAATTTTTTTTCTCTACTTTTCTATCATTCTTTTTATTCTTCACCAGCTTTACTAGCTCTTCATCGATCTCCATCCCATCAATCATTCACTTTTTGTCATACACAAAATATAATAAATTAAAACATTAAATGATTGATAGATGATATTATTTTTTAATATAAACAAATTAAAACAGCAAAAATTATCAGACAATTTCAATAGGTTGCAGGACAGTTTTTTTCTTAAATTTAGCTTTCAATTTTTTTTGACATTAAGAAAATGAACAAAAATCAAAACAATAGAAATTACATGACAGTTTTTACTTTTTTTTTTTTATAGATATGATCAATTCAAATAATCCATCATCAAAATTGAGAAAGAATGGAAAAAATAGATAAGGACGGTAATAAAAAAACTAAAAAAAAAGGTGGTAGTCAGAGACTGCGTTAAGGCTTGAATAAATTAGTTAAGAAAAGTAAGGTAATTGATGTGATTTATCTTCCTTTTTCCTTTTTTTTTTTTTTCACATCTTTCATTTTTTTCTTTTTTTGAACAAAGGAAGTATATTACTAATTAATCTGGGGGTACAGAATTGATGAGTCCTAAGGACAATCACCCACCCACACGCTATCAACATTCTACTGTAAAGCATATTTAGCAATCCTATGTGCATGCACACTGGCAGCCTTTTTAACGTGTTTCACTTTAAAGGATCTAAAGGTCATTCCTCTAGTACGGATATCTGTCAGGATGTTCCCTACTGCAGACAAGTCTTCAGCTTCTGATCTAATCCCGTTAGTGACCTGTAAAGCATCTCCTTCAAGAATAACATTTTCAAGCCTCATATGGGATGCCAACTCCACAGCCATGCCCGCAGCAAAAGTTTCAACTGTATTGGGGTCCTTTACATTTGCCACTCAACTCATGATAGTCCCAATAACATCACCATTAGCATTCCTTGCTATAGCCCCAAGGCCACCCAATTCCTCAGCTAGATTAAGAGTGCCATCAAAGTTTATTTTAGTGAAGCCCAGCGGTGGAAGTTCCCAACAAAACCTCTGCCACAGGTTCACAATTTACCTTGTTGCCATTAGCGAGCCATAACTCCACTAAATAATCAGAAGCGAATTGCACCACCAATTTTGGTGTGAGGTGCTCATCTGACTTCACAGCCCGGTTTCTATTATTCCACACGGCCCAGCAAAGGACCAGTCCTCTCGCCAGTTCTTTATCGCTCACCGCCTTGGCAGCCTCATCGAACAAACCATTGTCTGCTTCTAGATCAACCTCCCTCCATTTTGCTGATAGAGCAGCCATATCTAGACAACTTTGATCCTTTCACAGTCCCTAATGGCATGGTTTATAGTTTTCTCCTGCTGGGTACATCTAGGACATATTTCCTGGACGCCAATCCCTCTCTTCTGTAGTGTGGTATAGGTTGAAAGAAAACTCAGCATCAACTTCCATCCAAATATTTTGATTTTATTTGGAATACTTGTACGCCAAAACTTATTCCAAATCTGTCTCTCTATAGTAGTAGAAGTTTCTGCTCCATTCAACTGACCATTACCCTCCATGCATTGAGTTGATAATATCATGTGATATGTGCTCCGAACAAAAAAATGATAATTTTTTTCCATGCACCACGTGAGCACATCAGTGTGACTGTTTGTACTCAGAGGAATGGATAAAATCTGGTGCGCTACCTCCGTACGGAAAGTACGATCCACAAGATCTCTATTCCATCATTTGGTTCGTGTATCGATCAAAGAAGCCACCCTTGCATCCTCATTTAAAGAACTTTGTGCCTGGCTACAAGGAGGTATAAGACCCTTTTTGGGGAGCCACTGATCCTTCCAAATTCTTATACGGTGCCCATCCCCCACCCTCTAACGTAGTCCACCCTGCAGGTCTCTCGTAGCCAACCAAATGCTACGCCATGTAAGGGACGGTTCTCGGCTTAACCGGGCTTCCAAGAAGTCATCATTTGGAAAATACCTGTCTTTCAGAACTTTGAACAACAAAGACTCTTGGTTTCTAAACAGCCTCCATCCTAGCTTGGCTAGAAGTGCCCGACTGAAAAACTCTAAATGTCTAAAACCCATTCCTCCGTTGGCCTTACTCATGCACATTTTACCCACTTCATCCAGTGGATGCCCTTCCCATTTTTCTTTGCGCTTCACTTATAATTGTTAATTAAACTGTTAATCTTTTTATTTGATAGGTCACTGCTAGAATTCTTTAATGCATTTAATGTTCTGTGTGTGGGCTGTGGATTACACATACGGTTCGCAAGTTCGGATTTGATTGATGCGCAAAATTTTCTATTTTTTTACTATAAAATCCAATTTTTAAAATATTTTTTTCCATTTTATTCTTTCTCTAACTGTCTCTCACAGTTAAAAGAAAAAAAAAAAAGCTGCCACCCTTAAATCCAGGTTTCAGCGTCAACCATTGCGATTTAATAATTTAGACTTTAAATTATGTACAAATGATTGTTCAATTGATTAAGTTTATTTTATTTAATAAAAAAATTTTAAATTTAAATTTTATCAATAATTATTTATTAAGATAATTTTAAATACATCATATATTTAATTATTTATTTTAAATTATCAAATATGATATATTTTATTTTAATTTAAAAAATTAAATAACTTATCTATCATCATTCTTTCTTACCAAAAAAACTTAGACTTTAAACAACCAATAAAAATAACGTTTTGACATTAAAAAAAGTGTGTTGAAAAACTAAGAAATATCGTGTTTTTACTTTTAAAACGTAGTCTTTGCACGTTACAAATACCACGTTTCACATCAGATCACAAAAACGCAGGGCGGGAAGTTTATATTTAGGTGATCCCTACTATAGAGAGTGTGTTATTGATTTTTAGACTTGATCCACCTATCCGTAAAGGGCAAACTTTGTATCCCCATAATGTCTTGTAGTTATTGCTGGTTGCTTTGATTTGTGCTCACTGCATGTGCCATGAGTGTTTTGCACTTATTTTCTGCTTGTTCGTTTTTTGCAGTTTGAAACTGATTATTTTGTTCAAAGCTGTAAATGAGGATCTTTTGAATACAAAGTACAAGGACAAGTTGGAACCATCTTACAAGGTAATAAATTGTTTTCATATACAAGTCCATCCTAAGCAATGTATGCCCTTGATTTACAAGCTTTTTATTTATCAGATTTACACCTATTATTATGGTGTGCTTGATTAAACAGGGACTTATTCATGAAGTGTTCACCACAATAATGTGTGGTTTATCTGGTGCCAAAGTTCCGAAGCCAGGAATATTCCGTAGCTGTCAAGATGGTGGTTATGCGTTCAAATCTTCACTGAAAGCTGAAGATGGAGTCCTGTATCCACTTGAAGGGAGCTTCTTCTTTCTACCCAAACCTCCTACACTTATTCTTCATGAGGAGGTATAAAGTCTAAACTGTCTCTACATTAATTTGTTGTCTAAATGCAAATGATAGATATCCATTTGAAATGACATGCTTGGTTGTTCTTTCCTTTTTTCTCAAAATGCCAGATTGACTATGTAGAATTTCATAGGCATGCTGCTGGTTGCTCAAATATGCATTACTTTGATCTTCTTATAAGATTAAAAACTGAGCAAAAACATTTATTCCTGAATATTCAGAGAAATGAATATCATAATTTGTTTGACTTCATAAGATCAGGTTGATATGTTCTTGATTGGATGAATCATTTTTGTTGTTTTGGCAATATGCTAACTGCTGTCTGTTCGTGCAGTTTTAAGGGTTTGAAGATTATGAACCTTGGAGTTGTGCGAACCATAGATGGTGTGGCCGAAATTCTTCAAAACGAGGATGATTATGCAGTTGACTCACATCTTGAGCACATTAAGAATGAAGCTGGTGCAGATGAAAGTTATGAGGAGGTGAATTCTTTATCAATTGCCTGGATTTATTTATTTATTTGTAGTTTGAATTCTGTATGTATTAATTGCAATTTTATATTCTTGTCCTGTAATGCTGGCAAGCAATCTTGACATTATTCAAATCTGTTATTGGGCAAATGTTTACAATAAGTTTATATATTTTGTCCTCAAATATGAAGAACGAGTTAAGCCCATTGGGTTTAGTAGCAGTTATAGGGAAGAAAATGTCCCAGTTTTCATGTTACCTTCTCTGTGACTGCTTGCATGTAGCATTATGTACATAGATGTTCTTGTCTGACTTTTTAGCTTCCGCATGTCCCCACTGGTTGTCTTTTTGTCGGTGTTGAAAACATGGTGAATCAATCCAGGATGAGGACTTTGTCATTGACAAGGACGATGGAGGCTCTCCAACTGATGATTCTGGCGAGGAAGAATCTGATTCTAATGAAAGTGGAGATGAGAAAGAGGCAAGTCATTTTGTTCCTTCACATACTTTATTCTTGTAGTGGAAATTCTGGACAAATTATCTTTTGGTACCTCACATTGAATAACCAATTACAGAAGCCTGCCAAAAAGGATTCCAGAAAGGAAACTTCTTCTACTAAGGCAATCCTGATTAAACTTAGTGAATGTACTGATTAAGCTGGTTTTGTTGTTCACAGAATATAAGAAAAGTAATCCTGGAGTTTCGTTCACAGAGTCGTCCTGAATTGTTGGAGAGAAGTAGAAAAAGCTGTCAGATATAGTTATTTTCTGAATTATTAATTATTCCTTGCTGTTTCTATAAATCAATTTGTTTATTTTGGCTTATAAACATTTCTTTGCAGCGGCGGAGAAAGAACCATATGAAGCAAAGGCCCTAGCAGATAGAAACCATTCAACCAATGAACATAGATTCAGGAAACGAAACCAGTTCTGGTCTGTAATGTTAGTATAGAAACTTGAGTTGAGAAAATTCATTTCATTTAAAGACCCGGAAGCCATACATCCATTAATGTAACTTCTCAAAATTTAATGCCTTTTTAATTATATTTATTATTATATCCAAACAATTTTCATTGTTTTCTTTTTTGGATCAACCCTTTTTCCATCCTGCTTTCATTCAGAGAAATACCAAAAGCTGGTTTCACCTTCTATTCTATTCCAAAGAAATGATTGAAGGATGTTCAGAGCTTCTAATTTGGAATCAACACAAATATACTAAAAATGTAGGGAAAAAGTGTGCAATAAAAATTAGCAATACCATATAACAGATGAATTTCATTAGAAATAAATAACTTTTTTCTCACTTCCAAATAACTTCTCACTTCCCAATGATCCAAACAATAAACAAAATGAAAAAAAAAAAAGAGATTTTGTTTTTCCCCCATTTATCATAATCTTGTTTACATGTAAAAAAAGAAAAAAAAATTATGTATGACTCCTTTAGTGGAGTTGAGAATTCTTTCTAGCACTTGAACCCCTTTTTGCAGTTAAGAGCCCCTGCAAAACGAGTGAGCCTTCTGACAAATGATGCAGGCTTGGCTTTGATCATTTGCAACTTGTTGAAGTTCAAACGGGGTGGTGCGGGTGGCCCAGAAGTTCTAAAGAAGGCTCCGTTCATGAACAAGTCTCCTTCTGATCTCCATACCCACTTACTCCATTCTGACTCTGGTGCATAGTTCCTGTTGGTTATCTGTTGAGACGCAATGAACAAAACAAGTTAATTTGTATGAACATCAAGTTATTAAAATAATTGCTATGTTTTAAATTATTTTGGATTTACCTCTTTGGCCTTGGGGTCGTCTGGAGCAATGAACCTGTTGCCCTGGCTGATGATGGTGGGATGCATGCTACCACCAATGGCATACATTTTCCAGTGAGTGTAGTCATTATTGACAACATGAAAGAAACCCCATCTGCATCTAGGCATTCTTTGTATCAGTTCCTTGCCAAAATGGTTGAATGCAACTGTGACTTGCATGAGTTTATCTCTTGCGTAGGTGTCACTTGCACCCAACAGGATCACCTGAAGAAAAAACCCAAACATGCTTAATTAGTTGAAAACTGCGCGACAACATGTTGAAAACATGTGAACCTGTTTAGTGTTTTAAGGTAAAAATTATTACATCGTTATGATGGGTGAAATGGCAGTTCGAGATGGTGATTGCAGTTGAACCCTGGATTGCATCGATGAGTCCATCCTGACACTCGGACATGGAAAGATGATCCAGCCAAATGTTTGTTGATCCAAAGATGGAAACTCCATCTCCATCACCTACCGTCCGTAAACCGTAGTGATCCACGGAGTCCCTGATTAGGCCACCGTTACTTTTAACAATGTGATGAATATGAATGTTGTGAATAATCACATTGTCCACAAATTGAAGGGTAATGCCAGCTCCATAAGCAATGTGAACATTAGCTCCACGACCATCGATTGTCTTCTTGCTTTGGACAATTAGCTCCTGTGACAATTTGATGTTCATGTCATGAGAAAAAATGATCCACAAGGGCTTCTTCTGGATCACTGCGTGACGCAAAGTTCCTGGCCTGGGGTCTAACACATTATCATCAGAATTATCTGTCACCCTATAGTACTTTCCCGTCTTTCCTCCCTGAGTTTTATGGCCAAACCCAAGCACGCAATTCGCCAGCTTCTTACGATTCTTGGCCCAGTTCTTGTCGCATCGCCAGCACCTGTCAATTGGGTTAGTCCCCATGCATGGTCCAGTGTACGTTTTGTGCTTTCCCCTCAAGTTCCTCCTGGTGCTGTTAGTGCTAACACCCTCAAATTCCATGGTTTTGTTAGAACTAACTTTTGCCATAGCCCTGCACCAAATTGTCCAAGAAGGATGAGTGTGCCTCTATTTAACATATAAGTTAGGGAAATGAATTTAGGATCTGTGGCTCTCCATCCATCTAAAGGATGGCAACCTGACTATTAAGCTAAAGACCTGTGACCATACAACTTGATAATTGACATAGACGATAATGAAAAAGGAGAGATGGAAAGAGAATGCCATAAGATTTACTTGTTAACATTATAGTTGAGGTTACTGGTGACATTTTCTGGGTTCGGTTCGTATGCTGCCAGGGTATTCTTCCAGGCTTCTTCCGCACGTGGCTTCCAAACGTCATCAAATTCAGCAATATTTGCCCACAGGCTTGGAATTAGGGCGGCAAAAGAAAAGAAGAAAACCAGTCTCAGCTTATTTACCTCCATTTCTTTTTGGGATTTTTTTTCTTGGTTCAATTGCTGGGTGATATGAGGGGCCTGACCACCCTGAACATTCAACCCAGCTACACCAAGAAAATGGTGCCTAAATATCTAAAGGCCTAAGCTGCCAACTTGGTTGGCGAAGCCTTGGGTTGTTCAGATCTGTGGAAACCAAGAGCATTTCGGGTGCCTTTAAATAAAACATCCAAGAAACTGTATTGTTCTAAAATTAGAGCGCAGAGAGTGGCCAACCATGTTTCTCTTACAACATTAGAAATCACACTGTTTTTCTCCACAAAAATCAAGAAGTGGTCTAAAACCAATGGTAGGCTCGCAATCTAAATTTGGACTCTTAATTGAACCAATGGCAGCAGCTGGTGTCACATTCAGGATTTTCAAGCTCCGAAATACAATCCAGACAACAGATCCTAAATGAAAGACTATTTTTATTTGTTTTAAGTTCTAACAAACCTCTTATTATCTGTCCTTTGCACAAGCTTCAAAATCCCATAACTGCAGCCAGCTCCTCATTTTTTGGTGCCTAGAATCCATTAAACCTCTGAAGCAACAGTTGGATACTGTTAAAAGTTTTCTCTCACAATTATCATTGGCTAGTATTCTTGAACAATCGGAAAAAAATACGGAATTTATAAAAAAATATGTGAGGAGACACTTTCCAGCAGAATTTTGTTCCCCATACACATGCTTAATACAAAATGAAACCAAATACACCCCCCCCAAAAAAAAAAAAAAAAGTTCAGCCCCATTCGGTATTCGCCTACCGAATTCTGGGAGCAATTTGCTGATCTTGAGGGAATCAATGATAAATGTTCTTGGTGGAGGAAAGGAACTTGTCTGCCATGAAGTGAAATATGATCTTAGATTCTCAATATTCCGATTTGAGTTGAAAAATTAAAAAGACTCTCTTACAAATATACTTCAGTCAGAAGAAAACACTATTTTACATGGTGTACACAGTATTGGAGTTGCTGCTGAGTTTACCTAAGAAACATGACTATGGGGAACCCATCCTTAGAAACAGGGTCCACGTTGGTCTTAACAGGTAGGTTCAAGTCTTGTTGGACCAGGCAGAGATGATTCAGAGAGTTTAACAAATAGAGAGACAACTAGTGTCATATAAGCTTTACTTCACTTTATTTGAAATTGTTTAGGTGTTGGAAATCAGTAAAAGGCAAAAACAGTCTGTCAAAAAGAGAAATGCGATACAAACATTTAAAAATAGAACAGGGACATGGTCTCAAAGTATTGTTAGTCAATATCGTGTGAGTTTGTATAATCTTTTCTTCAATCTGAAAAGAATAGTGTAACTAAGAGTCAAGAAATTCTTTTTATACCAAAATGACACATTTATATTCCTTAATCCATTGTAATCATACATATCCATGCATTGCAGACAACAATCAGACAAGATGCCCATGAAAATGAAGTTTGGGAACCTTTCTGCCGGATTGGAATTTGTTTCCTAAATCTGCAGTACTTAGAAACTTTTAGTGGCTTTGAAATGTTTAAATTAATCAGTACATCTCTTGGCATTCCTTTGTCCACGTAAAGGATTCGACCGACAAAAGATTCAATGCAACAAAAGCATGAGCACGAAATGTTTGTTTAATCTAAACAGGAAAACTACTAAGTTTAATCCTAGCAATGCAACAGCGTTAGACAGATACTATAAAACATCTGTTTTCAATTGGCATAACAGTATGTCACCCTAGAAAAATGAGTGATGTTCTCAAATTTCTTGCAGTCTCTTCCTCAGTTAACAAACTAGTTCCCATGTTGCAGATGCTGGTAAGAGAAAAGAGCAGCATACTGAAAAAAAATTAGAAACCATAATGGATGGTTATGCAGATATAAAGTACATGATAAAGCTTAACCTGGAGCTGATTTATGCAATCATTTTTAAAAAGTGGCATCCTGGATTTGACTTGCTTATGAAGAAGTTTTTTTTTTTTTTTTTAAAGAATATACAAATCCTGTTAATAATGTTTATTATAGTCAAATAAAGAATAGAAGAAACCACATATGGGAAAGCCTTCAGACAAAGGTATTGACCTGCTTTCAATGATCCCTTGGCATTGAACTCTTCTAGATGTAAATAAAGAAAGATACAACAGGGCTCTTTATGGCAAAATTTCACATTTTAAAAAGTGAATTCATCACAACACTTATTCTCACACTTTTAACTACAATTAGAAAAATGCTTCCCCCGCCACTGTCATAAACTCGGTACTTCAATTACTTCCCTTGCAATTCACTTCTTTATTCCTTCTTCCTCAGCTTAATACCAAAAAATTCTGTGAAGCAATCTAAAATCTAAATCATAAGCTAAGAGTACCTAGGTTGACAAGATGTAGTTAAATCCCATTTACTCAAATCCATGAAGGGTGTTTCAGACATTTTTATTGTATAGATATATTCATCCAAGACAGAAATGGATTTGACAGACAACATTTGGCCAACATGGGCATATGCTGCTCATTGAGATGACTATCACAATTAACTCTTCTTTCCTCCTGAAATACTTTTATAAAGAATTGAGGTTTTCAAGGGTCAAAAGATTATCCTTAATGTGATTTTCTATGATCCAAGAATTGTTGGTTAGATTGTCTAGGAAGTTCTGTAGGTTTCGTTAATATATATAGTACTTTTTCTTATAAATAAGGTTGTAGCTTAGAATAAAAAAAAAAATATAGGTATTGAAATTTAAATGATAGATTTATTGAATGTTATTTTTTGAAAATGATTATATAAAGTAAATAAAATAAGTTTCGGATTCAAGATGTATCGAATTTAGTTTTTTACTCCTAATAAGTGCAAAAGAAGAAAAAAAAAGCACAAAAAACATGAATCTTCTTTCGGTCTTTGAGAGTGAATTCATGAAAATTAAAGCCTACTGGCAAGATTTTTTTAGAGTTTAGCCTATCTAGCCCTCCTTTACCTAAAGAAGAGATTAACCAGTATAACATAACAAGAAGGGAACTGGAATCTACCTTTAGATCAATGATGACAAAAATACCCTGACTTCCTACTGAAAGTAAAGATCTTTATAATCACCATGTCTAGCATTATCTGATACTTCACCATTACAAGAGGAAAAAATAAATGTAAAGAAAAAAAGTAGATGAATATGTTCTAAAAACATCCCCGTAATTCATGTAGAAGGGCAATAAATCAGGATTGGCAACATGACAAAAGCAATTTAAATTTAAATTAGACTTAACAATTTATGTATTAATATTTACTTATTTTATGTTTAACATGTATAAAATACGAAAATTATTATTTTACAATTCGTATCATATATAACAAATACAAAACACAATTTTTTTTGTTTTTATCAAACTTATATATGATTTTTTTCAAAAAAATTTAAATTATGTTTCTTAACATTATATCTTGTTTGAAATTACTAGGTTTAATTTAAATCTTAAGGTTATTTTGGGGAATGGATTAAGAAAACTTTTCCATTAAGCTTCTTCAAGAACAGTTGATACTGCCTGACTTTTTATTTCTGACAAAGCAACCAACAGAGCATATATAAAGAGTGTCCATTACCAAGGTTCTATAGAAAAAGCAGTACATTCTTGTACAACCCTTCAATCACCAGTTTACCATGATTTCCCTGGCAGATGTCTATCATGTCGTCGCAGCCACTGTCCCGTTGTACTTTGCCATGATTTTGGCCTACATCTCAGTGAAACGGTGGAAACTCTTCACACCAGAGCAATGTGCAGGCATAAACAAGTTTGTAGCTAAATTCTCTATCCCATTGTTGTCTTTCCAAGTGATCTCAGAAAACAACCCCTACAAAATGAGCCTGAAACTCATACTTGCTGACTTTCTTCAAAAACTACTAGCCGTTCTTGTTTTGATAGCCATCAGCAAATTCAGCTCCCGGGGAGGTTTACCATCGATCATAACCGGCCTCTCGCTATCAACCTTCCCCAACACTTTAATCCTGGGGATTCCACTGTTGAGGGCCATGTATGGAGATAAATCAGTTGCACTCCTGGCTCAGATAGTTGTCCTACAAAGCTTGATTTGGTACAATTTGCTGTTGTTTCTGTTTGAGCTAAATGCTACAAAGGCAGCCTCTGAGACACCACCTTCACAACATACAGGTAGCTGGACATTCAAACACTGCATTACATATAAACATGGATTAATTTCATAAAATTAAACATACCCAAAATCAAGGGTTGATTGAATTTCAAGTTAGTTCAGTCAACTTTAGAAACAAAAGATAAATCAAGTGGGTCCAGATTACATAGGGGTTTCTCTCCTTCTCTCTTTCTCTTTTTCTCTTTGTTTGTTTGTTTTTTTTTTTTTTTTTAATGTTTTCTGTTTCAGTTAAATTTTCTTCATTCCTTTTGCACGTGTATCACGTAAGACCCTTCACATAATGCATATTATATGTAATGACTACTAAACCATGATTTTGATGTCTGAATAAAATGCTTTCTTCCATTATTATATTGTTGCTGTTACTATTTTTTTTTTTTTTGTCTGAAATAAGGGGACCAAGAGGCCCCTGAAGAAGCACAAGGGAAAGAGGAAGGAGAAGAGGCACACACCAGACCAAGGAAATCAAAGACTATGCTCATTTTCTTGACTGTGGGGAAGAAGCTCATGGCAAATCCTAATACTCATGCAACCTTGCTGGGTCTTATTTGGGCAAGCATTCGATTCAGGTTGGATTATAGAAGCATTAGAGAAAATTTTAAGCCAAGATTTTCATCTTGATAAAGATTATTGGTGACTGATATTTCTTTTAACTTGCTGAAATCTCTTGTAGGTGGAACATAAAATTCCCTGCCATTATTGAAAAATCAATAGCAATATTATCAAGTGGAGGACTTGGTATGGCAATGTTCAGCTTAGGTATGATTATGCAGTACCATTCTTTTATTTTGGTTCAATGATTAGGTTACATGATAAGAGGTAAAATCCCATCCTCCAAGGGGGTGATACTTGAACCATCAGGCCGAAGGCGGCATAGGTTCATTACACAAACATATTTACGTAATCAAGAACTTGTTAAACATCAATTCTAACTCCTGCTGCTGTCACTTAATAGGTCTATTTATGGCATCACGGCCTAGCATAATAGCATGTGGTATTCGGATGGCAGCAGTAGCCATGATCATGAAATTCATGGCCGGTCCTGCTTTAATGGCAGCATCCTCTACTGCCCTTGGACTTAGAGGCAGATTATTAAGAGTGGCAATTGTGCAGGTTAGCCAACTTTGTATTATTCTTAATTTCTACTTACAATCAAGGGATGAAAGCTAAACATTGATACACAATCTACGTTCCAGGCAGCTCTTCCTCAAGGAGTCGTTCCATTTGTTTTCGCCAAAGAGTACAATGTTCATCCGGATATACTGAGCACAGGGTAATCAAACATCTGAAGTTTTTCAACATTATCTTTTCATTTGGATCCATTGAATAATGTGGTCTTGGTTTTGTTGGTTTCAGGGTAATCTTTGGCATGCTTATGGCCTTACCTGTAGCATTAGTCTACTATCTTCTTTTGGCATTGTGAAATTCCTGGAAAACTCTGCTAGTTATTCCAGAAACGGTAGTAATTTCTTTTTACCTGAAATCAATTCTGCGAAAGGGTCAAAAGTTTTTTAGATGGATATAGATGTCCAATTCAGTTTTCTGAAAATTCTTTGGCATTGTTGATTTTTTCCTTGGTGGAAAAGACTATAAGTTACATTTAACAAGAGTAAAACCCAAAAGCCATTTTCTGTGGTTTTTTCTTCTTTTTTTTTTTTTTTTTTTTTTTAAAACTTTGTTACTTTTAGAAATAGAACAGAATTAGCAATGCTGAAAGGTAAACTCTTTTATTTTCTGTGCATGATTGTCTGTCCCAGGAAGACCACCATGTTTGATCCATGAGCTGATAACATTAAAAGTTAGACAAACATGTTATAAATTTTACGATCTTTCATTCTATCTCCAATTGAAAAATTCATGTCCAAGCTAAGTATTAATATACACTACAAATTGATCTACATTTTCATATTCTATTTAAGTAAATGCTCATAGGTTTCCAATAATTATGTAGTTTTTTGATAAAGTACTAAAGTTTTAGTTCCAGCAATCAAATTCAAAATTTGATAATCTCAAATATTAAAACGAAAAAACTATCAAGGTTATTTTCAAAAAATATCATCACCATTCAAGATAAATTTTCATCATCAGATTTGAACATCATTTTCCTACAGTAAAACATGAACTCTAGATTTACAAGCATGAATATGCCAATGTTATGTGAATGTGCCCATTAGTGCTTTATATCAACAAATTTTATTCTTTTAATTTTTTTTTTTTCAAGATTCGATAGATCACTCTCATTCCCACAAACAATAATCAAGTCTGTAAAATGCTTAAATCTGTCCACAATTTGTGCTAATGCATGTGTGGCCAATTAGTCCCCATGCACGTGACTGCTATAAGCATCAGACTTTTTTGCCTTTTTTTGCGGCATATTTCATTTAGGTTTCAGAATATATTCATCAAACAACTACCATTTACGTCTTACAATCTAAACACCCTGTAATTTATATATTTCAGTTTTAATGATTAATTTTCCGTAAAGAGAGAAACTTATAATAACTTGCTTAACATGAGATTTTTTAAATTTCTCATTCCATATATTATGATTTTTAATTTTTTCTCATTAATTACGAGTTTAATTTATCAATTGGTCACATGAATAATAATAATAATAGATGTATTAAACGAATTTAAACAATAATAATCATAATAATAATAATAGATGCTATATTGAAATTCATTGATAAATTATAGTAGAAGAATAGTTAATTATTTTATTAAAAGATTTAAATGATAGTGAAATATTTAATATGATATTTAAATTTTAAAATTTTTTAATATAATATCTAGACTGTGAATTTGTTAATTAATGCGATACTCATTTTTAACATATCTAATTTTAAATGATGACACGTGATGAATAAATAATTAGTATCGCTTCAATTGAAAGATTTATAATTTAGGTATTATACTAAAAATAATTTCTCAATATTTTCTTTTTTAATTAGATAATTATTTTAAGAAGAAAATATCAATAGAGTTGTTGATTATCATCTTAATTTTTTATTTTTTAATTTTTTATAATTTTTTATACTGGACTTAATAGGTGCATTTTTTTAATTAGGGATTAATCACGATTTTTTCTTTTTCATTTTTAGAAACAAATTGGCACGGGTTAGAGGCAGACTTAGTTTTTTTCGACCTCTAACCCTTCAATTTTTTTTTCTTTTTTTAAAAAAATATTTTGTTTTTTTATATTATTTTTTATTTTTAATCATGCAATAAATTTTTTCAGTTTTCTTGCATTAAAAATTTTTTGTATGGTACCTCCCTCATTTTTTTTTTTTTTTAATTTGACTTTAATTTCTTTAATTTTTAATTTTTAGTTTTAATTAAATAAATTTTGTAAAAAAAATGTCAATGAAGATAAGAGTAAGTGATGACAAAACAACTTGTATTTTATGAGTTTTGATTTGTCTTGATCTAATAAATATATTTTTTAAATTAGAAATTAGGTAGAGTTTTTTTTTTTTTTTTCCTTTTAAATTGGGATAAGTTGAAAATAGGTTTAGGATGTTTAGTCTCGCCTTGAATATATAAAATATATTTTTATTATTTATTTAATTATATATAGGTTTATATTATATAAAACCAAATTTCTGTCGCAACCATCCTTTTCATCGTTGATGTTCTGGTGTTGGTTCCATTTCAAAACTTAATTGCTCATTCTTTTTCAACCTTCTTTTTACCTCTTTGGCTTAGGTTTTACACAAAGACTTCTTGAAGTCGTGGATGTAAATTCGAAACTCAAACCCGTAGTCGTAGTTCAATGGTCGAAAAATCAATCTTCCTTCCTCCACTCTTGCTTATCTAGCTTCTGATTGACTTGATTTGACATTTTATGGGCCAAAGAGGCTGCAGATTCATGTTGCACCCATTAATGAAGCAGACTAATTTTACAAAAGTAATCAAGACATCACTTAACCATCATGAGTTCTGCCTATTACTTTCCTGAAATTTCAAAAGTTAGGAGCTTCTAAACCTATGGTAATTTATAGGTTATCTAATTCATTTGTTGATTATATAAAATTTACAACTCATTCATGTTAGTTCATTAATTCATCTAACTAAACGAACTACAATACTTTATTTCTATTAAGAGTTAGTTTTAGTTTATCTTGCAGATTGATCGAACCTTTTTTTTCCTTTGTGACCCTTGAGAATATTTATAGAAAAACTAGAATTATACTATTATATATGAATTTATATTGTTTGCAATAGTTTTTCCTTTGCGGTAATCATTCTTTAACATCCTAAAGCATTATTCAGAATTTTGTTCCCAAAAAATTTCTTACTAAGAATCACTCAGTTTTCATAATCTTATTTTATAATTTTTTAGATTGATTTCAGATTGGGAGCTATGGGACAAGCATAAATTTATTAAGAGTCAATACAAGTTATGATGTTGTGGAAGAGACACAGATTGATGTATAGACACTAAAGGGTCAAACGATAACAAATGGTCTGCTAGCAGGCAAAGTATATGGCTCGTTGAGGTACCAATAGAGTTGGAAATAGACATGGATTATTTGTATTCTATTCCAAATACAAGATGCCTCCAAAATATTTTTTTAACAGTTGTACAATAAATTCTACTATTATAGATGGGTTTACAATAGATTAACACACAGGGCATGAGTTGTTGCAGTTTGTTTGCTTTTATCACATTATTGAAGGCAAAATACAATTTGTTGAAGTGTGTCATTTGTTATGACGTTTTGAGTGATGACCTATTATTTTGAATGGTGGTGTCATTTCATCTAGTGATAATACACCCTGGAAGGACTAGAAGGTTGGGAAACCTAAACATGCCATAGTTCTCACAAATTGCAATGAAGAGTGATAAAATTATAAGTAACACAATGCATAGCATGGTCTTCCTATTAGTGCTACCGTCTAAATTAGGTCTTCTTTTAAATTTTATTGTAACATTGGAACCTCTGTATAACTTTCACACCTTTTATTCCTTACAGTAAAGTTGCTTTTTCTTCATGTTACCATCTAAATATTATCTATCACCATCAATTGTTGTATTGGAGCTTTTACATATGCATTCTCTTACCACTACAATAGACACGCACATACGCTCACTATTTCTCACTTTCATTTTTCATTCAAGTTTATGTTACACTGTATTTCCAAACTTTATATTCGTCATATCGATTTGTCATTACCTTCTAGCTATTGTTGTGGCGTGGCTTCTTTCAATGGCTTTTGCAAAGCAACTTAGATATCATCCATTTTATTTGAAATTTTCTACCAGTTCTATGACACTTCAAAAATATTTGGATAATGTTTAGCTATTATTTTTTAAGTTTAGTGTTCTTATAGTTTCTTAACGGTTGGAAAGTTTGGACAACTTTTTTACTATGAAAATTAAATCTTACTAGCAAGATTTTTTTTAGAGTTTAGCCTATCTGGCCCTTCTTTACCTAAAGAAAAGATGAAACGGTATAACTTAACAACAAGGAAACTATAATCTACGTTTAGATCAATGATGGTAAAAATACCTTAACTATCTACCGAAAATAAAGTTCTTTATACTTTTATAATCACCACGTCTACCATTATTTGATACCTAACCTTTATAAGAGGAAAAAATAAATGTAAAGAAAAAAGTAGATGAATATGTTCTAAAAACATTCCACTAGACATGATAATTTGTATACTTATGTTTATTTATTTTGTGTCTAATGTGTGAAAAATATGAAAATTATCATGTTATAATTCGTGTTAATATACTAAAAATAAAACATATTTTTTTTGTTTTTATCAAACCTATATATGATTTTTGTTAAAATCTTAAACTATAGATGTTGCTTTCCTATTTTTTTCGTCTCGTATCATTATATCTTGTTTGAAATTACCAAGTTTAATTTAAATCCTAAGGTTATTTTGGGGATGGATTAAGAAAACTTTTCCATTAAGCTTCTTTAAGAATAAGTGATCCCCCCTACTTTTATTTCTAACAAAATAACTTGTAAAGAAACTATAAAGAAACAAATGATCTGCCCTTACTCCATTTAGGGTTTTAGCATATATATTTATATTATGAGAGAGTATAAATACTTCAAGTATATTTGCACTTAACTAAATGTATATTTATTCATAACATTATTCTAATACTCCTTTTCAAGTGATTGGGGAGAACTCCACAAGAACTTGTTCTTAAATAAATGAAAATTAAGAAAGAAAATCCCTTGGTAAATATATCAAATAGTTGTGAATAAGAATGAACAAAAAAGACTTGAAGAACATGCTTGCAAACAAGATCTTGAAAAAAATGATAAGAGGTTTCTATATATTTTATGCAAGCATGAAAGATTGGATTGGCAGCAAGTTGAGTAGCACCCATATTGTCAGAGTAACAAGGTAATGCAAGAGGAAATCCAATCTCATTCAACATATAATAAATTTAATGTATATCTCAAAAGGCTATAAAAAGAGCCATTTACTTTGCTTCAATACTAGATTGAGCAACAAATACTTGCTTTTTAGTATTTCAAGAAACAAGATTGAAACTTAAGAAAACAAAATGACCTATTGTAAAACATTTGGTGTTTGGGCAACTAGCCCAATAATCAATAACTTAGCATACCAGATTAGGTGTAGTGCAAAGAAAAAATTAAATACCACAATTGATAGTTCTTTTAAGATATCTTAACATTTGTTTCATAGCCTAAAAGTTAATATCATGAAAAGCATATACAAATTGACAGACTTGTTGCAAATCATAAGTAATGTCAGGTTTAGTAAAGGTAAGATATTGCAAAACTCCAATAATGGTGTGATATTGTGATAGGTTTAAAAGTGAAATTTTATCGTATAAAGAAATCTTCTTATCAGCAGTTATCGAAATAGAAGTAAGTTTACAGTTTTTTATAGCCAAACAAAAAGGTAGAGATAACACATATTTTGTATAGGTTAACAACAAATGTCTATTCTAAGAAAACAATGAAGATTATCAAGATCTTTCATTAAAAATTGTGAAAAAAGTTGTAAAATGAATGAATGAATAACACTAAATGAAGAACATGTGAGAATGATGTCATCCACATAAAGTAGAAGTAGCATAGTGCTAGATGGGGAATGCCATATAAACATAGAAAGACCCGCTTCACTGCTTTTGAAACCAAAAGCATGAAAAACATAACTAAATCTCTAAAACCAAGGTCGCGGAGCTTGGCTAAGATCATAAAGAGAGCGATGCTATCACAAACATGATGAGGATGATTAGGGTCTATAAACCACAGTGGTTGTGCCATATAAATTTTTTCATGCAACTTGCTGTGTAAAACTGCATTTTTGACATTTAATTACCTGAAAGACCATTCTTTACTAACGACAATAGAAAGAACAATTTGAATAGTGGTGGCCTTAACAATAGGGCTAAAATGGATTCAAAGTCAATACCTTCTAGTTGTATGAAACCTTTGGCTATAAATCTTGCTTTATATAGCTCAATAGTACCATTAGCTCACTTTTTAATTTTATAGATCCAACAACAACCAACAACATTCATGGCTGAATCGCGAGGCACTAAAGACCATGTATTATTTTGCATCAAAACGAAATATTCATCATTCATAGCTAAAATCAATTTTTCATCTTGACATGCTTTTTGAAAGATCTTGGCTCAAGAGATAGATGATTTGTAACATGTAAAGAGTATGGTATTTTGGGCTTTCGAGTACCATCTTAACTTTATTTAATCATAGAATACATGATTTTAGAACCAAAAGAAGTGGTAGGCATAAATGATAGATGAGCTGGAGGTGCCAACACATTTGTATCAAGTTCAAAAACAATTGTATTTGGAATTAAAGCATTTGATAATGGTTTTGACACAATTGTAAGAGGAGGTATGGGTAGAGATACCTCGAAACTAACCTAAAAAAATGTATAAGAATCAATAGGATGAGAAAAAATCCAATGAGTTATAAAACTAGAATATTTTGCAAAAAAAAAGCAATTTTCATTAAAGATAACATGCTATAAAATATACACCCAACCATCAGAGGGTTTTAAATAACAATATCCTTTGTGTACTGAACTATACCCTAAAAAAACACAACGAGTGAATTTTATTGAAAACTTATCCTTTTGATAAGGAACTAAATAAGGATAACGAACATATCCAAAAACTCTCAAATGATTATAATCTGGCACATAGTTAAATAACACTTCAAAAGGAGAACAATTATCCAAAACTAGAGTAAGAAGATGATTGATAAGATAAACAACTATAAGAAATGCCTTAAGCCAAAGAGATAGTGGTAAAGAAACTTAAAACAATGTAGTTAGACCCATTTCTTGAATATGTCTATGTTTCGTTCTGTTAAGCCATTTTGTTCATGGATATGTGGATAAAAAATTTAAAGAGAAATACTATGGTCAAAAAGATTTTTAAAGACACATTTAACAAGCTTATTAGCTTTATCGCACTGAAAAATTTTAATCTTGCTGCCAAATTAATTTTGAACCATAATCTTAAAATTCTCAAAGCAAGTAACATTATTAGAGCGACGTTTCAATGGATAAAGCCAAGTATAATAACTATAATCATCCATAAAAACAAGATAATAGTGAAAACTAGTAATAGTAGCAGTAGGTGATGGCCCCTAAAGATCATAATGAATTAATTCAAGAACATTAGAAGTTATCCTAGTAGATAAACCAAAAGACAAACATTTATTTTTTCATATTTAACAAGCTATACAAGTTAAGTTACAAAAAGAAGAATCCTTAGGACAGATAAATTTATTAGATTTTAACTGTGTTATAATGTTGCTAGTTGGATGCCTAAGTCGTTGATGCTAACTTATTCTAGAAATTGAAAAACAACTACCACTAAACAAAGCTTGTTGGTTACATTACCTTATACCAATGAATTGTTTCACATCTTTTATAAGAATCACATAAAGGTTGCCTTTAATTGGTTTATCCAAAAGTATCTTTCTCATTTGAAAATCCTTAATGACAAAACCCTAAGGAAAATAATAGAAACCATAATTATTGTTTCTGGTTTATGTTGTAATGTGCGAGTCCATGAAACTGACCATAAGATGTAAAATTTTGGAAATAAAAAAAGGAATCACTATCAATTTTCTTTATTAGATGTGATTGATCACCTAAAAAGTTCATCTTTTTAATAAAGCCAAGAATAAATTTAGGTTTTATCAAAAAGATATCTTTGGTATTTAAAAACAAAGTTGGATTCAAGAATACGATTACACGTGGGAAAAGATTAATACCCTTACAGCGTCTGTTTAAAAACAATATCAATTAATCATGCATTATCTTTTAATAGTAGATGAAAATGGTTTTGACGTGATGTTAATAATTTCCTTCATTTTTTTAAAAAAATTATTTTTTATAAAAAAATCATTAATTAAGAATGTTGTGAAAATCTTTAAGTTAAATAATTACATTAAAATTCTCTAACATTTAGGTAAAATTTAGGGGTAACTTTTTCTACCTAAGGATAATTTTTTTCACCTAAAATTTGTCATGACATTCTTTTAAAATGAAAAAACATTCTTCGTTGATGATAATTGTTAGTGACTTTCTAACATTTAGGCAGAGTAGTAATAGTTATTTCCCTCAAAATATTATTTTGAGCTTTATTTTATAATGTATAATTTTTTCAATAATATTTTCTATTAAAACATTTTGCACAAAAAACTTGATGATGCTATAATTAATAACATAAACAATAGTAATTAAAGGACATATGCGTGGGAGATGAATGTAGACAACACTGAAAATATACAAATGGATATACTGTATAACGAAGAGATGAAATTTTGAAATCAGTTCTTAAATATAAAGAAACCATTCGAACTCCCTAATCTCTAGGTAGAGTTTAGGTACAAGTAATTATATTTAAGATCCTATTTTTATGTCTTTTATTTTTTTTAATCCTATTATTATTTTTTGGTTAAGGAATTATACAAAAAACTTAATGAAATAAAATACCCTATCCTCTATGTGGTGTTTAGGAACAAATTATTTCATATGAGATTTTCATATAAATCCTTTGAATTTTGAGAAGGCTTTTAGTGTTAAAATGGGTTCAAGGATTTTGGGATTTGACTAGTTTAAAGGTTTAGATGATTTAAGGTGTGGGTTAGATTGACAGCTTAGATCAGATTTAAGGTTAAGAGCTAGGTTTAGGGTTTGGTTTAAGATTTAAAGTTTAGTTTAGGATTTATAGGGCTTTAGGTTTAGGGTTTAGAGGGCTTTAGGTTTATGTTTAAGGTTTTAGCTACGGTCATAGTGAGATTTAGGGTTTTAATTAATTTAAGGTTAAGGTTTGGCTTTTGATTTTAAGGTTTGAGTTTTAAGGCTTAGGGTTTGGGTCAAATTTAAAGTTTTGGTTAGGGTTTAAGGTTTAGACTAAGGTTAGGGTTTATGTTTTGATTTTAGGGTTTAAGGTTTGACTTTAGAGTTTTATGGTTGATTTTGGGTATTAAGGTTTGACTGTAAGGTTTAAGGTTTAAGGTTTAAAGTTTAACTTTGGGTTTTAGGGTTAAGGTTTGACTTTGGTTTCATTTTTGGTTAACTTTAAGGTTTATGGTTTGCCTTTAGAGTTTGAAGTTTGGTTTTAGGGTTTGACTTTGAATTTTGAGATTTGACGTTAGGGGTTTAGGGTTTGATTTTAATATTTTTAGTGTTTGACTTTAGGGTTTAGGATTTGACTATTGGGTTTTAAGGTTTGACTTTGGGTTTTAGGATTTAACTTTAGGGTTTGACTTTGTGTTTTAGTATTTGACTTTGGGTTTAGGGTTTGACTTTGAGTTTTAGAGTTTGACTTTATAATTTTAGCATTTGACTTTGGCTTTTAGGGTTTTCCATATTTTTGTGAACCTTTCGAAAAAAATTCTCAACATATAGATGGACTTTTGGAGCAAACTCATTTTTAATCACTTTTTTAAAAAATTAGATTTTTATTAATCTTCTTGAGGGGCATTTCAAAATGCAAATGAATATGGCAAGCAACATGCTTACTAGTAAAATGTAAGTGCATATGAATATATAACAAATGTGCATGAGTAATATTAAATATAAATGAACAAACATTGAACGAGGAAGAAAAAAACCAAAACAAATTGATAAAAATATATGAAAATATGATGGAAGTAATTGACATAAGGAACTTACATGAATCATGGTGTCTAATATAATGGAAAATGAAATAAAATGTATGAAACAAAAACAACATGCAACATGAAATTTGGAAAGACAAGGTAAACCTTTTATTACAATTGATGAAAGGTAAGACAAGGTAAAGATTTTAAATGTTTCAAAACAATTCTTTTAAAATAAAATCAAAAATCGAAAATCAAAAATCAAAAATTGAAAATTGAAAACTGAAAACCAAAACCTCTCTTCCAAACTAGCTTTTGTGATTATTAAACTCCTTTCAGTCTTCCCCTTTTTACATCTTTTTAAAAGCTCTTGTCTATTATTACAAAAAATAGAAAAATACAAGCCGAAAGGACAAAGTCGTGGACCTCCATAGACAACCATAAAACAAAATCAAATCATCCCTCATAAACCAGTTTTTACTTTTGCTTTAAACCTCCATAAATACTCATCCATTCTCATATTTAAAAAGCTTTTTGTTTCATCAGAAAGGACCTTATTTTGCCCTTTAAAACTAGAAAATATTAACAAAAAATGGAGCCTTAAGCTCCCATAAACAGCCCACAAAAAACAAAATTGAAAATCATGTATGAAAGACCATTTTTGAACTTCAAACTCCTCGAAACTTTCGCCTGCTTTGCACCTTGAAATGCTTTTAGCTTTCTAAAGAGAAAGTCCCTTTTTTTGTCTCCAGACCAGTAAATACTAGTAAAAAATAGAGTTTGAAGTTCCCATGGTTAGCAAAATAAAACAAACTAAAAACATCATTAGAAAAACAATATTTTGCAAACTTAAAAAAGTCTTTAATGAAACACTATTCCATACTTTCAAAAGCTTTTTATTTTTCACATGAAAGCTCATAAAATGAATAGTAACATAGAGATGCTAAAACCTTATGTGTGAAAACCAAAGGAAGAAAAGAAGAAAACCATAAAAAAATTTACCTATTTTTTTCTTCTAAAGCTCCCTCTTTTCACTTTTTACTCTTTTTTTTTTATTTTTCAACATAAAAATAAAATTGAAAACCTTCAGTGGCATTTCAAAATACTATCCAAACAAACCATTACCAAAAAATATCCAAATGCACATAAAATTGAGATAAAGTTTTTTTTTCTTCTATTCATGTATAAATTGTGATGTAATAATTGGCCAATCTTCTAGTAGTTCAAAACAATGTGATGTCATTTTCGTTGCGTGCATCACTTTTTTTGTGGCAACATTTTACATCAACTCCTTTTTGTTTCTTCTTTGTTTTGACAATTTTGATATCAATATACTTACCAAAAAAATCATCTCAATATATATTTTTTGGCATATTTGAAAATAAAATAAAAGAAAACATGAACATCCTTAACTTTTTTGAACTCAACTTTGTTTATAAACATTAATGATAAAAAAAAAAGTTATTATATTAATTGACTTATAAATAATCCTTTAAGTGTTAATTAGCTATTATTAAAGAAATAATCTACATCTCTTTTCTTGGGCAAATGAAAATCTATTTTTTATCTCATAATTTATTTCAACTAAAATTGTATTTTATATAAAAAAAATATCATTTGTTTTTTGGATCATTATTTAATGGTGAACTATGGACATCAATTTTGTCCCAAAAAAATAAAAATAAAATTATTATTAAATACAAAATACACAAAAAATATAAAAAATAATACAAAATAGAAAACAAAAAAATACAAAAAAAAAGAACAAAAAACAAAAAAAATCGAAGATGGCAGTGGTGCCATCCCTGGCACCACTACCACCATGCCTTACACCCATCCCTTATCATGCCCTACCCCTTACCCCTCTGATCACCTAACCCTATCATTGTCAGATGTGGCCAAAAAAAAAATAAAAGAGGCATGGGGCTCGTGCTTACACCCCATGTTGAGCCTCATGCCCTTCCTTCAAATACGTGCGATCGGAGCTCTATAAATAGAGCTCTTAGCCAAACCAAAGAAGAAGGAGAGAAACAAAAAGAAAGAGACGCTGCCAAAGGGCCAAAAAAATAATTAAAAAAATCAAACAGTTCTTCCCGTAGGGAGGAACCCAGCATCGAGCTTTTTGCACGAAGAAGAAAAAAAATGGTCAGTTTCATAAAAAAAAGAGTCAGAATACAAAAAAAAAAGGTCTCACCGAAACTTTACAAGCAGATCTAGGGAAGTGAAAACTCTTTTTGGTGAAAAAGACCTCGGATCTGAACTCAAGAGGTCGAGAGAAACATTTTAAAGTTTTTTGAGAATTTTTTGACCATCGACGATGACGGTTGGTGACCGACGAACTATGACGACGGTGACGGCGATCGACCGACACTGCGTTCGGCTGAATAAGAAGGAAAAAATCAAGCTTTTTTTTTAGAAGAAAAGAAAAATAACTGAAAAAAATTTGAACCTTTTATATAAATGGTGAAAACCAAAACGACGTCATTTCAATAAACGCCAAAACAACGTCTTTTAGGCCAAGGAGGATCAGCGCGTTGACCCGAACTCGACCAAAGGTTCGCGCAACCAACCTGCTAACCCGACTTTTCAGCGGCTTTGAACCGATTTGATTAGACCGGATCGAACCACTCCTTGGATCGTCCTGAACCCCACCTCAGCTGGCTCAATCGAACCACCGTTGAACCGAACTTTTTTCATTCCAACCGAACCGTCGTTGATTGGACCCTTAACCGAGTCGATTCAGATAAAAAAAATTTTTTAAAATTTTTTAAATTATTATTTTTGTTATTTTGAGTATTTTTTTTATTCTTGCATGATAAATTTTTAAATTTGTTAGAATAAGTGTTTAATTGTTTTAATAATAATAAAATTGAAAACAAGTAATAATTAAAAATATTATAAAAATACTCAAAAATAATAATAATTATTATTTTTCTTGCTTAGATGTTGGAGGGAATAAAAAATATTTTTTAAAATAAAATAATTTTGCCTAGATATTAGAGAATTATTATTAATAAATTTTCGTAAAAATTTATATATATAAGAAATTTTTAATTAATTTTTAAAAATCATTAAAATCGAACTTACTTCGAAAATCTACCTAGATGTTGGGATTTTTAGAGATGTTCGTATTTTTTAAAGAACGAAACCTTAAACACTAATTTTTAATTTTCAAAATCCTAAGTTTCTAAACCCCTAAAATCCAAAATTCCCTAAAATCCAAAATCTTAAAATCCAAACTCATAAAATCTAAAATTTCTTAAATCCAAACTCTTAAAATTCGAATCTTTAAAATCTTAAAACCTTAATCTTTAAAACCTCTACTCAAGCCCTTACTTAAAACATCCTTAAAATATTAAGGACACATGTGAAAATTTCATTTGAAGCAATTTGTTTTCAAATGTCGCATAGATGATGCGGTATTTAAGAAATTTTACTTCATTAAGTCTTTTCACACGATTTCTTAATTCGTATTATTAATAAATAAAAAGTATAACAGTAAATTGGGATATTAAATATAAACAGTCGCACCTAAGCTCTACCTAGATGTTGGAGAGTCGTGGTGGTCTTATTATACTTAAGAATCCAACTTTAAAATTGCATCTCATCCTGCATAATATTTATTGGTATACATATGTTTGCGTGTTATCATTGGTAATTATTTGCATTATTCTGTCTTTAATTTTTATTTAGTATTTGATGATAAAATATTTTAAAAAGGAATAATATTTTTTTAAAAAAAACTTTTGTGATATTATAAAATAAAATAAAAATAACATTTCGAAAAAAGTAATTCTTGGTACTCTACCTAGATGTTGGAGAGTCACTAACAATTATCTTCTATAAAGATTGTTATTTTATTTTTAAAGATTATCATGTTAAATCTTAACCGAAAAGAGTTATTTTAAATTCTGCCTAAATGTTTGAGAATTTTAAAATAATTCTTTAACTTTAAGATTTTTTTTAATATTCTTAAATAAAAAAGCTTTAGCAAAATTTTATTTTTCCAAATGAAGGGAATTAGTATTAAATTTCAATTTGAAATCACTTTTATCCAATATAAAAAATAACGCGTAATTAAATGGTACCAATTTATGGGCGTTGCGAGGGTACTAATCCTTTCCCACACGTAACCAACTTTCAGACCTAACCTGATTTTTCGTAGACCAAAATTTATCTTCTTGATAAACTTTAAACCCGTTTTTATAGTTTTATTAAAAAAATAAATTTTTTGGTGGTTAATTACACCTTAACAAAGATTGGTGGTGACTCTCTTCATTTATTTTGATTTTAAAACTCTTTTACGTCTGACGGTCCCAAAATCATTACGACAGCTTGACGACTCCATTGGGAAGAGGTGAGAGTCAGGCCAAAATTTTAATTATGCGCTATTAGCAATTGTTGGATTTAATTGGTTTTATTTAATATTTAGTTTAATTCCCTTTGTTTTAATTTTTAAAAAAAATATATATATATATACAAGTTAATAAATAGAATAAATTGTATGTTAGTTGTTATTTTAATTTTGTTCTTTTGATTTATTTATTTGGATTAATACATTACTTTACACACACTTTGCATATTCGTTTACATGCATGAGCTCTATACCCGGGCTCTACCCTTTTTGGGAAGAAGTGAAGTAGCTACGCTCTCGTGAAGTGATAACCTCCGCATTTGCTAGCAAAACACTTCCACTCAGATTGAACCTTTTCCATTAACAACCCATAATGGACGAGGATCGGGAAACCTTACTAGTCTATAATAGGCGATGATGTGAGGAATAGTCTGAGAACCTTTAGATATATAAATCCTAACCCAGCATATCGTAAACCATAGGAAGCCTGCCTAGGATAGAGCCATGCCACCTTTTTAAAAAATTATCAAAAATTAGAACATTATACATTATATTATTTTGTTGTATGATTATTATATTATTTCTCTTACTTGTTTGTTTTGAATTCTTGAGTCATTTTATTTTATTTTATTTTTATTGTATATATATTCTTTGTTTGTGTGCATTATATTTGAATATGTGGTATTTATTTTAGGTCAATCATTGAAAAAAAAAAAAAGAAAAAACAAAAGAACATTTTCAAAGATTAAGGATTTTTCTTAAATTCTTTGATTATTGGCCGAATAAAGACTAATTTTCAAGCCTTATTTATTTCATTTTTCTTTCTCATAACAAAAAATTTTCTATTTTACTACATCTTTCACATTTCATGCATCATGATGAAATAATACATGTATCACATCCCATCCCATGTGCATCATGATAGGATAATATAAGCATTCCATCCCATCCATCAAGTCAAGATCAATCGGCTCTTGTTAGTCCTAGCACTTTTTCAGAACAACTAAGGCATTGGGTGATTTGAACAGTAATCGAAGTTTGGCCGAACTCAAGAGAGGAATGGGTGAACTAGCCACGCAAATGACTGAGCTCAAGAGTTTGATTTCTAATAAGGAGTCACCTGGCTTCAAACAACCATCACCAACTATCTCAAATCCTAACCCGTACCTAAATCCTCCTTATGACTACTTCTAACTTCATTTCCAAGCACCTAGAATTAAACCCCCAAGTGCCATGCAACCTTCAAAATTTTCACACTTGATCCCCTACCTCACATTTCACAATCACTTGTTCAGCATAATACTTAAGAATCCAATTTTAAAATTGCATCTCATCATACATAATATTCATTGGCATACATACGTTTGTGTGTTATCATTGGTAATTATTTATATTATTCTGTCTTTAATTTTTATTTACTATTTGATGATAAAATATTTAAAAAAAAATAATACTTTTTTTTAAAAAAATTTGTGATATTATAAAATAAAATAAAAATAACATTATGAAGAAAGTAATTCTTGTTACTTTGTTTAGATGTTGAAGAGTCACTAACAATTATCTTTTATAAAGATTGTTATTTTATTTTTAAAGATTATCGTGTTAAATCTTAACTAAAAAAAATTATTTTAAATTCTGTCTAGATGTTGGAGAATTTTAAAATAATTCTTTAACTTTAAGATTTTTTTTAATATTTCTAAATAAAGAGCTTTAGCAAAATTTTATTTTTTTCAAATGAAGGGAATTAGTATTAAATTTCAATTTGAAATCATTTTTATCCAACATCGAAAATAACGTGTAATTAAATGGTACCAATTTATGGGTGTTGTGAGGGTGCTAATTTTTCCTCACACGTAACCGACTTCCAGACCTAACCTAATTTTTCGTAGACCAGAATTTATCTTTTTGATAAACTTTAAATCCGTTTTTATAGTTTTATTAAAAAAATAAATTTTTAAGTGATCAATCACACCCTAATAAAGATTGATGGTGACTTCTCTCATTTATTTTGATTTTAAAACTCATTTAAGTCTACGGTCTCAAAACCGTTATAACATGAACAATGGAAATTTTTTTTTATAAAGAGATGTTTTAATAAAAAGATAAAGCAAAAAAAAAATTGTAGATACTTAAATTTAATAATTTTAAATTAAATATTATTTTTTAATAATAATTATATAAATGAATTAAATTAAAATTAGAATTCAATTGAATAATATTTCACATTTACCTTTAATTACAAAACATTTGAATCACTTATTTATCCTGATTATTAGTATCTAATTTAAATTTGGAAAAACTTTTGTATTATTAAAAAAATAAAATTGAAAGAATTAACAACTCAAAAGAAAATAAAAACTATAAATAGGGATTATAGTTGAAAAAAATCTAAAATAGTCTAAATAATCATGGTTAAATGCTAAATTTATTAGGGTGAAGCTTGAATTAGGAGTAAAGCTTTTATTGTTAAATTAAAATCAAACGTATTTGAATTATAACAAATTAAAATATTTTGGGACGAACTCTGTGCATACTGTACATGCGCCACTAAGTTAACCGCGACAAATGACAGGAGAAATTGTTACGTGGATATTCATTGATATTTTTTTTTTAATGAAAAACTGATTTTAAAGAAAAAATAAAATTAAAAGAAAAAATTCAATTTAAAACTGATTCAAACCCATATCCAAATAGAAATTGATTCAAACCCAAATTTATAGTAAAAAAAAAAAAAAAAAGAATCATTATCAAAATCAAAATTTACCAACAAAAATCCCAAAAACCCATATGTAAAATCCCAAACTCATAAACTCATATTCAAAATTGAAGAAATTTTTAATTGTAACAATTGAAAACATAAATTATTAAAAATGTAACAAATAAAATTTTTTTTTGAATTAAATTATAGATGACAAGAGCTTTCCTCAATCTGATTTTAATATTTTAATATCTATATTTATAATATTAAAATATTATTTTTTATCCAATTCGTATTTTTATAAATCATAATTGATTTAATTTAATTTCAAATAATTTAATAATTTTAATTAAATAAAATATTTTTAATATAAATTACATTTTAATTATACATAAATATAATATTTTTATTAAATTAAAATATTAAATAATAATTTAATTAATATAATTTTTATATATAATTAATTAATTAATTAATTAAAAATACTTTTATCTATCCAAATTGGCGGTGGCACCTAAAAATTCAATTCCCACCCAAACCCCACATTTAAAAAAAAATCAATTTTATGAAATCAAATAAATTAAAATTAATAAAATATAAATTATTTTGACACCTCTAAGTAAAATCCAATAAATGTAATACACGTTATGTTAAAATAGCGTGACACACTATTTAGCACACATGTCTTTCTGAGCTGGGAAATGAATTTTTTTTTTTTACTTATTTTTCTTTCATTTCTATTCTTTATCAGTTCTTTCTCTTTCTCTTAAAATTCCTTCTCAGCCCTCCATCCTCGAAGCTCAGGTTTTGGCAATGAATTGCTACGTACAACCATCAATCCCCGTCTATAACTTTCAGCCACCTCCCGTTGACATTCTTTTCACCCAAAATTTAACCATTTTTTCCTCTCAAATCCATCACATCTATCAGTCTTTCACTAAAAATATTTAAAAATTCATTGATCTAAATCACTCATGTTTTCTTCGTTTTCCTCTTTGTGCTTTCCTTCCAAAATTACATATAAAAATATAAGGTTGTTTTGCTGTTCTGATGATAATGCTTTAAATCCACTCACATAATAAAAGGTTGTTGTGTTTAGATCTAAGTTTTGGAGATTTTTTAATCTTCTCTAATTTTTGAAACTTTATTTGGCCCAAATTCGAGTTGATGTAGAGCTCCTCCTCTAGTTGACCGTCATGTTAGACGAGTCCGTGTTTGCTAGAGAGGAAAAAAGTTATTTATGAAATTGAAGCCAAAGTGTTCAACCCTGAATTGATAGTGCTGCTTAGGGGCGAGAAAAAAAATATAGAAAATTGATTTGAAATGTAGTGTTGTTGAATCGGTTTTTTGTATTCTGTTTAAATTAAGTTTAAATATTAAATATATATTAAATTCTGATAAAAATAAAAAATAAAAAAATCTAATCAAATTAAATTAAATTATTTATTTTTATTAACTTTTTTATATTTTTTAAATTTTTGTAAAATAAAAATAATTATTTTATATTTAAATTTATTTAAATATATTAAAAATTATATTAAAATAATATATAAAAATTTTAAAAATCAATGAATTGAATCAAATCATATAATTTAATTTAGATTGAATCAATTTCAAAAAAATATTGATAAAAAATTAATTTAAAATCATAACATTCGATTTAGTTTGGATCAATTTTTTATTTAATTTGAATTAAATTTAAATATTAAATGTATATATTAAATTTAAATAAAAAAGTAAAAAGTTGAAAAAAAATTAAAATTAATTATATATTTTTATTAATTTTTATACATTTTTTAAATTTTTATAAAATAAAAATAATTATTCTATATTTAAATTTATTTAAATATATTAAAAATTATATTAAAATTATATATAAAAAATAAATTTTAGAAGTCAATAAACTAAATTAAAATAATTTAATTTAAATCAAATTAATTTAAAAAATTAAAATTTATAGAAAAATTTAAAAATTATAATATTATATATTATTAAAAAATCAAACCGAATTCAATCATGAAATATTATCATATAGGGCTGCGCGGTGGGGGTTTTCAGTGTTCTGCTATGTACTATACTCGTAGGCTCAAATGCTCTTCCTCCAAGAGAAAAGAAGCCAGTATGAAGAAGAAAATGAAGAGAGAGGCTGAAGCAAGCAGTGTTTGATTTGTTTAGTGTTATTAACGGTATTCTTTACTATTTCTTCTGAGTTGATTTTTTTTATTTTTTTGAAATATTTAAAAAAATAGAATCTTTGCTTTGCAATTATAAAACATTAAAATTTATTTTTTTCCTAATTTTTAACATTATTATTATTATTGAAAATAATTAAATGCCAAATCTTAATAAAAGAAAAAAATAATAATAATAAATAGTTAAAGAGCAATGCAACGTATATCGGAAAAGAGCAGGGACTCAAATTCAGGGGCTATCAAGCGTGGCCTCCCCTTTGATGTTTTATTGTTAGAAAAATTGCTTTAAACAAGCTGATGACTCACTCCATGAATTGACCATAAAGGAAAAACAAAATTGAAAGAAAATGATATGCTAATTTTTCCTCACACATAACCGATTTTCAGACCTAATCTAATTTTTCGTAGATCAAAATTTATCTTTTTGATAAACTTTAAATTCGTTTTTATAGTTTTATTAAAAAAATAAATTTTTAAGTGATCAATCACACCCTAATAAAAATTGATGATGACTTCTCTCATTTATTTTGATTTTAAAACTCATTTACGTCTACGGTCTCAAAACCGTTATAACATGAACAATGGAAATTTTTTTTTATAAAGAGATGTTTTAATAAAAAGATAAAGCAAAAAAAAGTTGTAGATACTTAAATTTAATAATTTTAAATTAAATATTATTTTTTAATAATAATTATATAAATGAATTAAATTAAAATTAGAATTCAATTGAATAATATTTCACATTTACCTTTAATTACAAAACATTTGAATCACTTATTTATCCTGATTATTAGTATCTAATTTAAATTTGGAAAAACTTTTGTATTATTAAAAAAATAAAATTGAAAGAATTAACAACTCAAAAGAAAATAAAAACTATAAATAGGGATTATAGTTGAAAAAAATCTAAAATAGTCTAAATAATCATGGTTAAATGCTAAATTTATTAGGGTGAAGCTTGAATTAGGAGTAAAGCTTTTATTGTTAAATTAAAATCAAACGTATTTGAATTATAACAAATTAAAATATTTTGGGACGAACTCTGTGCATACTGTACATGCGCCACTAAGTTAACCGCGACAAATGACAGGAGAAATTGTTACGTGGATATTCATTGATATTTTTTTTTAATGAAAAACTGATTTTAAAGAAAAAATAAAATTAAAAGAAAAAATTCAATTTAAAACTGATTCAAACCCATATCCAAATAGAAATTGATTCAAACCCAAATTTATAGTAAAAAAAAAAAAAAAAATCATTATCAAAATCAAAATTTACCAACAAAAATCCCAAAAACCCATATGTAAAATCCCAAACTCATAAACTCATATTCAAAATTGAAGAAATTGATTCAAAACCAAATTCAAAATAAAACAAAAAGAAAAATCCATATTCAGATCATTATCAAAATCAAAATAATTCAACAACAAAACCCCCCAAACTCATATGTAAAACCATATATGCAGTATACTCTTTAAACATTTTCTTTTATTCCAATCATATTCAAAATAATCCACCAACTAAAGTCCCAAAAACCCATATGTAAAATCTAGTCTTTGGAAACTCATCTCTACACCTTTCTTTAAAAACCCAAATTCAAGTTGTTCTCATCAGACAAACTCTAGGTGAAGTACTACATTTTAGTTTAAACAAAAGAAAAAAATAATGATTTATTTGAAATCGAGCTAGTTTTTAGGTAAAAAGAAAGATCGATTTGCATGAAAATATAAAAGATTTTACAAATTTTGATTTGCATGAAATATAAAAGATTTTACAAATTTTTTAAAGGAAAAGAGATAAATGGAATTTTTATAAAGAGAGAAAACTAAATTTTGATGGAAGAGAGAAAATGGTGAAAAGGGATAAGGCATTTAACCCATCTAGAAAAAATGAAATTTTGAAGAGAAGAGAAAAATACATTTTTTACTTTAATATTCTTTTTTTTTAACTGTAAACTAAGTAACATGATTAATTACCCTAAATTAATCCTAATCATGTTAATTAATCACACAATTATCTCTAAAAAATATATTTGGACATGTGTCTTGCCACAATTAAAAAATGGCACCTAATTTTTACACATAATGTAAAAAATGACAAGTAATTCATATAAATACGATTTAATGATGCGTGTTATATTCATGCACGATTCTGTTAAAAAAAAAAAATCCTTATTTGTCATAACTCAAAAATGTTTGATTTTAATTTAATTTGAATAAAAAATTTTAATCCTGAACATCACCCTACAAATTTAATCTTAATTTGAAAATTTAGCCAATAATCATTATTATTAGTTATTACCATTCAAAATTAAAAAAAAATAAAGATAAATAAAAATAAAACCAATTTCTTGTGGTCAAGTACTCAAGTTTAAAAAGGAAAAAAGGTTAATAAATAAAAAAAAAAACACATGATTAGACTTTCAATTTTGAATTAACGGTGAAAACATTAAAAACCGACTCACCTCCAACATCCAACGGTCCACTTTTTTTATATAATAAAACAATATTTTAACAAAATTAGGATTTTTTCTTCTCCTGTATATTTCTTTCCCTCTAAGGTTCTAAGGTTCAATACTGTTGATTCTTATCACTGTCACTGAAATTCTTTCTTAGATTTTTCGTGAAATTTTTAATTTTAATTCCAAAGAAATATAATGGGTAAGGGTCCTGGTCTCTACACTGATATCGGCAAGAAAGCTAGAGGTATAAAAATTTTATTTCTTAACAAAAAATTACGTATTTTTGTAGGTGTTTTAAGTGTAATTTTTCTTTTTTTTTTTTTTGGGTTTTATAGATCTTCTTTACAAGGATTATCAGACTGACCAAAAGTTCACTCTGGCCACCACATCACCAACTGGAGTTGTAAGTTTTTTTTTTTTGTCAAATTTTGGTTTTTATTTTCTGGGTTGGTTTTATTTTTTATCAAAATTATTTTTTTGTTAAGGAATTAATTTTGGATGCTTTTTTATATGAAAATGAAGCCCAACTTTTCATTTTTGTTCCATTTTTTATGTGAAAATGAATGTGTTATTTGTTTTAATGAACCTAAATTCTGATTTTGCTTACATTTTGAAGATTTTTTGTTTTTTATTTTGTTTTTTTGGAATATTGTTTATGCATGTGTTGAAGTTATGTTGATTAGATGAAAGAATAATGTTTTAAGCTGACTTTAAAGATATCAGGTTTGTTCTTCAAAGATTTATATTTTGTTTTTTGTTGGGATTTTCTGAGAATGTAAGTTATTAGCCAATGTTTGTGCATTTATTTTAATGCTTGAACTGTTGAAAGATTATGCTTTTAGAAATTTAGCATGGTTATCTCATTCTTTTTATTGCAATTTATCATCAAGATGTTTGGTCTCTCAATCTGCTGCAAGAACTGTGATTAATTCTTTTGTTTTGTCGGGTTTTTATTTTTCTTTATTTTTAGGCTATTACCTCTGCTGGAACAAAGAAAGGTGATCTCTTTCTGGCTGATGTTAATACTAAGCTGAAAAATAGAAATGTTACAACTGATATCAAAGTGGACACGGACTCCAATGTAAGTATTTCATCTGTTTTTTTTTTTTTTTTGGGTGATATCTAGTTTATTTGATGTATAAGTTTGAACGCTTAGTTACATTTTTTTTTTTTTTTTTTTGGTTTGTGTGATTGGCCTTTAGTTATGACCCATGCCCATTCCCTCTACATTTGATACCTGTGATTTAACTAGGGGAATGTGCCTGATAAAATTGTTTAGAACATATATTAGTGTAGCATTATGTAAATTTGAAATCTGATCTTTTTGGAGAGAATGCTATTCTGTTGAAGGGTCTCTTTGGTTGAGTTGGTAGTTCCTTTTCTTTCCCCTCATTTCCTTTGCTATTGAATTTATGTGGTTGCTATCTTTTGTAAGTTCTTTTGAACATTATTCGTTGTACTAAAGTAGTGTATGTTTATCAGCTCTTTACCACCATAACAGTTGACGAACCTGCACCTGGGCTGAAGACTATCTTTGGCTTCAGAGTCCCTGATCAGAGGTCTGGCAAGGTAGGCAATTCTGTCCTCAAATTTTAATTTGTAGCCTCAGAAACTTCCTTTATCTTGGTTTGGCTTTTAAGCTGGAGAACATGTTGCAACCATGGATCTTCAGTGTTACTTGGGAATGTTTCATGGTGCTGATGGACAATAATATATCTTTCTTTTTCTGATTATATACAGGTTGAGCTCCAGTATTTGCATGACTATGCTGGGATAAGCTCAAGCATTGGATTGACTGCAAACCCAATAGTTAACTTCTCAAGTGTGATTGGAACTAATGTTTTTGCTGTTGGTACTGATCTCTCGTTTGACATGAAGACTGGGAATTTCACCAAATGCAATGCTGGATTGAACTTCTCCAACACAGATCTTATTGCTTCATTGGCTCTGTATGTGATGTGTTCTTTGTACCTATCTGTAGGTGAAATGTCCTGAGTATACATCCTTTATTTAATAGCTTCCTTGCTTATTGATGCAGGAATGACAAGGGTGATTCTCTTAATGCATCCTACTATAATATAGTGAATCCCTTGACTAACACTGCTGTTGGTGCTGAGGTGACCCATAGCTTCTCTACCAATGAGAACACCATCACTGTTGGCACACAGCATGCATTGGATCCATTGACTGTGATTAAGGCACGGATGAACAATGCTGGCAAGGCTAGTGCTCTCATCCAGCACGAGTGGCGCCCAAGATCCCTCTTTACCATTTCTGGAGAGGTAGATACCAAGTCCATCGAGAAGAGGCCCAAGGTTGGACTGTCACTGGTACTCAAGCCTTGAGCTTTGTAGCTCATTTTGGAAGAGTATGGTAGGCTTAGAATTTTGATGTGTAGTCTGTTCACAACGACATTCATGGTGTTGCTATAATAAAAAGAAAAAAAAAAAAAAATTAGAGGTGGCATTGTGGTTTAAACTATATGGTTACCACCCTCACAAGATATTCTGTATGTAGTTTTTGACACTGGCACAACTGGATTTCCCAAACTTAAACCTGTTTTTAAGTAAATTCAATGCAATATTTCTTTATATTGTTTTCATGAAATGTGATAAATAAGGAGAAAGAAAAATCTGTCCCCTTCATTAATTTTACATAGCGAATTACATTCATATTTCTAAACAGAGAGACATGGAACAGATTTCCCTCAAACACACCAAATGATAGCCAGTAAAACTGACTCAATTAAACGACTTCCCAGGTATAGACATTTAAGTTATAACATAGCACTAAATTGTTGTAAAGCTCAGCCATAGAAAGCTGTTATTACTGGGGGTGAGATGCCTGAAGCAACCCATCTCGAATCTGGGTTGCAATATCTCTAACTGCACCAGGTCCATGAGGGATAAACACTGATGATGATTTAGAGGCAGCACCAATTTCCTTCATGGTATCAAAATACTGGGTAATAAGGACCATGTCTAAAACATCCTTAGCAGTTGTCCCTGGCACATTGACTGAGAAGCCAAGCACGCTGTCCCTTAGACCATCAACAATTGCCTGGCGCTGCCTGGCAATACCAACTCCTGAGAGATACTTGGATTCTGCCTCTCCCTCTGCCCTCTTAATCTGTATAATCTTCTCAGCCTCTGCTTTCTCATTTGCTGCAACTCTCATCCTTGCAGCTGCGAAAAATAAAAATTATTGAGAAAATCAAATCAACAATTTGAAACAACTAGACGTCACGGTAAGAGCTCTATTAACTATTTGCTTGATTTGACAGAACAAATTGCAGAGAATAACTCACCAGCATTAATTTCGTTCATGGCCCTTTTCACATGTTCATCTGGTTCTATATCAACAATGAGGGTCTGGACAATCTCATATCCATAAGCAGACATAGCCTGTTAATCACAATAAATCAAAGTGCTCATCAATAAATTTTATATGGACATCAAGAATCTGATTACAGATGTTAACAGAAGCAGATGCTTTTGCCTTTTCAAGCTCATCTTCAACTGCTTTAGCAATATCATTCTTTTGCTCAAAAGCATCATCCAAATCCAGCTTTGGAACGCTTGCCCTGATAACTAAAGAATAAGAAAAAAAAAAAAAAAGGAAAATCGAAGTTCAGTTTCTTGGTACAATTTGGCAACAAGGAAGATACATTAACTATAAACCCAGAGTTTATCTCAGCTAGTTCATTGTCTTTAAAAGATGACATCTAGCAAATGTGGGGCTTAAATCTCACCACTTACAACCCTGATCTCTTTTGTGTTAAAAAGAATACACCAAGTTCTTTCTCATACCATCAAAAACATAGGCTTGAATTTGTGTCCTGGGGTTGCTAAGTTTGTAGAAACCATCATATGCCTTCTCTGCCAGGGCACGATATTGTACAGATGCAACAACGTTGACAAAAACATTGTCCTGCAGGAACAATTTCAAATCAAAAACAAATGATAGGGCTGATTTACATATTGTGCTATAACTTCAAAGTAAGCCAAGAGGAATAGGTCGGCCTGCTTGGAAGGAATTTTTATGCATAATTTAACAAGAAACAAACCTTTGTCTTGGTCTCACAACGCACATCTAGCTGCTGCAATCGGAGTGTGAGATTACCGGCAAGCTGGCTTCCAAGACACCAAGGTAAAAAATGGCATCCTGGCTCCAGAACGTCATCAAACTTCCCAAATCTTTCCTTGATAGCAACTGTTGATTGGTCAACTTGGACGCAGCAAAATAGGTTGCCCATTCCCAATTTTTTCTATCTGATCTTTTTCTATGGAGAAACAACATAAAAGAAAGGAGCAAAATAAGAAATACGTCTAACTAACCATTTGAACAGAAACATATTTCAGCTATAAAATCATCATAATTCATGTAGCAGCAGTCTCAAGTCTGACACATTTTCTAAGCATCCAAACACACAGACAAAGAGATAGAGAGAGAGAGAACATACCTCCAGGATTTTGAAGAGAAAACAAAAACAAGGATGATATAAATAATGCCATACATGTAACCGGATAAATCTGCTCGCCGTATTTGTCCAAAGAGTGCCATTCACTAAAATTTTATTTAAAAAATATATATATATAAATATCCAAGATTCATTGGTTTTATGTTTAAAACTCGTATTCCAAGTTTCAATCGATGAAAGTCAGCAGACAATGCCTTGCTTATAATGTAATACCATTGCCGTCACTAATTCTAATGCTGGATTGCATAAAAGTCAGAAGACTTGGATTAATAAATGAATATATGTACTTGTCAATGGATGTTGAAGTACTTAATATCAACCCAAGAAACAAAAACGAAGAGCGAATCAATGTATGCTGTATTTGATAATTTAATGTGGCTAATGATGGTATCATTTTGTATTTTTTGTAAGTTCTTATCCTATTGTTGATATACACATCAAAGCATTGGTTTTCACACAATCTATTTTTATAATTTATTTCAACAAGGGAAAATGAAAGGAAGACAAATTCAATTTTAGCTCCAAGTCAATTTCCAATGATAAGTTTTGTAAACAAATGGGATAATGGCTTTCTTTCAAACACAAGGAAATAACATAGAAAGGACGGTGTAAATTGCAAAGAATATAACCCTTGATTTAAGTAACGGTTGATATCATTTTAAAAATTATTATGATAATATAATTATTGAAATGATCTTATTATTAAAATGATCTTATGATTCGGGATTTAAAATCATTTATTTAGTGAATAATCATTAATTCATACATATTAAAGATTACTATTTTTGGTATTATTAAAAATTATTTTATTTAAAAGCATGAAAATAACTATCTTTATTATAATGATTACACAAGTTAATGATTTAAATGTAGTTTAAAAATAATAATTCATAAAACATAGTAATATTTTATTTGTTTCATAATAAATATAATTAAATTATTAAATTATTAAATATATTTATTCATTAAGTAAACTAATTTTTATAATAAAAATTATGTAAAAACATTTGAATTAAAAAATAAAACTAATCTATTAAAATCATAATAAAAAACAAAGACATTATATTATATAAAACATTAAAAAAATAAAAAAAAATACAAATTATTTTTAAACTTGTTATAATAAATATTACTTTAAAAATATAAAAAACTCATAATATAAAATAATTATAATTTTAAGAAGAATCAAATTTTTAATTCATATATTAAATGAATAATATTGATCATTACTAATTTTACATATTATTTTATCTTTGTGATAAAAATTTCTCATTTTTTTGATGGTAATTAAATTATTTTTTAACACAGTAATCTGATTACTTTCAGTGATCCAAGATCACTATCATATAAAATCATTAATTGTTTTATCAAACATGATAATATAATTATCGTGTGTAAATTATTATGATTTTTTTGAATAATCACTCATTATCAAATTCTGCTTAAAATGTTGCTTGCAATAATATATCGCAATATTCTATATTTATTACCAATTACCCATTTCCTGAAACGGTGATAATTTCATTGTATGAAAGGAACTTTTGATAATTGTCTCAGTTTTAAGAACTGATCTTTTCACTAAACTAAACCAAAATTCTAAAGGTCCAACATTTTCATCAAGTCAATGAATCAAAAGCCTATATGTTCATCTAGTCCGGACTAGCATGGGCTTGCGAAAGCCCCTTTCGATTTTGTGATAATGTGTCTTTGATGGCATCAAGTCCATGCGGGGTGAAAATAGATGAAGATTTAGAAGATACCCTAACCTCTTTATGTTAGGATCATGATAATTTTGATATCATTTATTAAGAAATTAATATTCATGTGTAGTATCGACACATAAACAATAAAGCAAGCTTAAAACAATAATAAGAATACACAAATATATTCAATCCAATTCAAAATAATCTACTTCAAACTCAATTCACTAACAAATAAATCTTTATAATTGTGAAATTTTTAAAATGAAAAAAATTATAAAAAACTTCTTACTCAAAAATTAACTCAAAACTTAATTATACCCATTTAATAACCTACTCACTTAACTATTTTCTTAGTGTTTAATTATATGAAATTACCAAACAAAACCAAAGCATCTTATTTATGTTTACAACTTTAAAACTCCAGATGTGGGATATAATACAAATTCTCAACTCTTGTAACTTTACTCAACCTTCGACGTGAGATTAAGAGATTTGAAACAAACCCTAACAAATCATCCGTTGACTTGAATCTCTAAACACTTTAACAGTATCTACAAAGTTAACACACTTGCCCTTTTTATTTTTCTTTGTCCCAGGAATCCTAACAATTAAAGTTTCATTAAGTATGTACAAATGATTTTTTACCATATTCTCTTGTAGAATCACACTAGAATGTACATTTTGCACCAATCATTTCTATATAATATGTATATCCATGAGAAGTTAACTCACCTAATATACACTTTGCACTAATAATTTCGTGCATAGTATATATATCCACGAGAAGCTAACTCACCCAAAGCAATAACATTGCAATTACAATTCAGTACATACTTTACATGATAAAAAGTCTTAACAATATTATTGTGAGATCTAAGGCAAACACTTTTAATGTCTTGAATTTATACATTTTCATTGTTGGCAATCACAATATTCTCATACTTCTCATTCTCTTCCAATTCTACAAAGTAACTCTTATCATTATAGACATGAACTGTAACAACTAAATTCAAAACCCAACATTTATCGACTTTCAAAGTCTAAGCTTCATCCACACAAGTCGTTAAAAGGATTTCATTATCATCGGACACAATAGTAGCAGTATCACTTTTTTTTATCTAATTTTTTTCTCATCATTCACCCTTTTGAAAACAGCCATATCATTTATCTGCTTCTTCTAACATACTTGGATATGTCTTTTTTTACCATAAAAATAACATTCTACATCAATGTAATCCCTGTTTCTTGACTTGGATCTCCTTTTTAATCCATCAATCATTTTTTGAGTCTTTTCTTAATCAAAATCCTTTATAGTTAGTGCACTTCTTCCAGGTGATAACTTATTTGTTCCTATAAACCTTTCGTTCTCACTCAATAGAGTAGTCACATCATCTAATTTTAAAGTAAACCTACCCACTAACAAAGTTTAAACTAAAAATCTACAAGATTTAGTTAAAGATGATAACAAAATTAACCTTCTCTTCATCTTCTAACGCATCAACAAAAATAGTCAATAATTGAGAAATTGATGCAATAATTAAGAAATTGACCTATTAAACTCATTTAGGTAATTGTAAATACTCGTATCTTTTTGCATCTTCAAAGAATGTTAATGCATCTTCAAACATAATCTATTAGTCAATAACTTTGAAATGTAACTACCCTCAAATTTATCCCATAAATTCTTTATAGTACTCTTATTCAATACATTATACTTTACTTTCTGCAATTAATACCAATCTAATAGTACTAATAGTTTTTTTTTTTAAATTCTATTTCAATTATTGTCAAACATTCACTCGAGCTTACTACTATATACTAATTGATCTTAATCATACTTTGTCAAAACTTACCTTATTTAGACATTTTCAAATACTCGCACCGTCTTCATGATCTCTTTCTTGGGCTTGTCTCTTCTCTTGCCACATCTTGAACTTAACTCTGATACCACTAATTAGTCTTTCTTCTTTCCACATCTCGAACATTGTTATGATATAATTTGTTAGAATACCACTTGTTAAGAAATTAACATGCACGCGCAGCATCAATACACTCAAATAATAGAGTAAGCCCAAAACAAGAATAAAAATATACAAATATATTCGGCCCAACTCTTAGAATATCACTTGTTGAGAAATTAACATGCACGCGCAGCACCAATACACGCAAATAATAGAGTAAGCCCAAAACAAGAATAAAAATATACAAATATATTCGGCTCAACTCAAAATGGTCTACTCAAAAATGACCTACTCCGTATCAAAAATCTAGCTGCTGTTTTGACATTAAGACAAAAGGGAAGAAGAATCAATGCTTAAACTATAGGATAAAAGCATGGAATTTTATACCAAAACACAGCAAATCATTGATATATTTTGGAATTTAGTAGTATACTTTCATAAATCACTTGACAATTGAGTGAAACTTTAAGCTTACCATCAAAAACATAGGATTGGATTTGTACCCACGTGTTCGAGAGCTTATAGAAAGCATAGGATGTTTTGCCACAATACTGAACAGATGCAAACACATAGACAAAGACATTGTCATGAAAAGGCAGCCGAATGGAATCAAATTTAAAAAAAGAAAAATCAAAATGGTCGGAATTTAAAGAATTCTACGTAGCAAGAAACATAGAAAACGACAAGTGAAGATCATGGAATATGTTTTAATGGATAACACAAGAAGCAGAGTCCAAATTCAGTCTAAAATACATCTAAACTATACTATAAAAGAATGTCTGTCCATCAAATTTGTGACATATTAAGTTTAAACAAAGAGGCAAAAGCATAGTGAAAGAACAAAGACCTTAGTCTTAGTTTCCCATGGAACACTGAGTTGCTGCACACACAATGAGAGTCTAACAGCTATCTTGTGGCCATGGCACCAAGGCAAGCAATGATATCCAGGCTGCAGCACCTCATCAAACTTTTCAAAGTGTTCCTAAATGTTATTCATTACCATTTATTAAGTTTAATAAATAAATATAAATGAAAAAAAATTACATTTATTTGTAAACTGTTCACCTAACATTCTATTAGTTTATACTTTTATCATATAAATGAACTGAATATAAACAAATTTTATTATATTTGAGATATATTAATTTAATTAAAGAACCTTAAAATATTATTTATGATTATTTATTAAATTTAATTAATGAACATAAAAGAACCAAAATGACACTTGTTCATGAATTATTCATGAAACATTTTATTCAGTTATATCCTACTGAAAATTTCAAGTATATAAAAAAAAAAAATCTTCAATCAAGCGGATTGAACTCCAAGAAAGAAAAAAAAAACCAGAAAATTATGGCTTAATTTAATTATTTGTAAAGTTTTTTATGTAATTAAAAAAAATACCATGATTCATGTTAAAGTAATGTTCAATTTTAATAGTTAGAATAAGAGGGAAAATGTATTAAAAATTTGTGATTGGATGAAGTCAAGCCTGCCTTATCACAAAAAGGCTTTCAAAAAGTCTTAGAATAAGGTAATGTTCATTTTGGCTAAGGAATAATTATTATTTGTCGACGGATTCTGATAAACCATGGACTTCATTTGTTTATTGCGGTTGTCCAAAATCCAAATGGTCATGTTTATGAATTATGATAAAGTCAAAATAGTACAGAAAAAAACAAAAAATTAACATTATCTTTCATTAAAAAATATGAAATATATATTTGGTTTAGATTATATGGAAAAGATAATATTTTTTCATTAACTTCGTTTTATCTACACAATAAGATGAACTTAACTTTTTAATTTATATATATATGATTAAAATTTTAAGATATATGATTTTACATATATGATATGATTACTTGTTTTTACAAAAGAAGTTCAAGGCTTAAAAGAATTGAGGTAAAAAGTTTTGCAAGTGCCAAAGCTTAAACTCTAATTTTATAAAATTTTCTTTTAAAAAAGACGGATGAATCATTTGAGTTAATTTTGACTTCTAATTTGTTATGAAAAATAAGTTTTCTCCTTAAATAAGGTTAAGTCATGTTTTTACACAATTTTTTGCATGAAAATAAAACTTATAATTTGGAAATTTGCATTTTCTTAAAAGACAAAAAATGAGAAAATAAAAAGATAAATCCATTTGTTAAAGAGAAAGTTTTTTTTTTTTCAATCAAAATTCGATTTTCATGAAAGTAATTGAAATGAAAATAAGACCCTAAATGCATAGATCTATATTAAAAAAATATAAAACTTCTACTCTTATTATATTTAAAAAAACACTGTTTGGAGGTGGAAAGCTAGAGTGGCAAGAGTAGGTTAGCTTGACAATTGTATTATTATGATTGTGACACCAAACAAACTGTGGACTAATGGTAGGGTTGGATAGTTGAAGAACGTGATATCATTCCATACATTATACATACACAACCATCATTCATGAATATTTGCATCGTGTGATTTGATTCGAATAGGTAAGTGGGTCGACCATTTCTATTGAAAATGACCTTGCCTTACTGTAAGATCGAATTTGTTCAAAAATAGTGATATTCCTCCGTTTTTTTATGATAAAAAAACCTTTTTTTTTTGTCTGCTTTTTTGTTTGAAGTAATGCACATGCACTGAAGAAAAATTTCCCCAGACATGCACAGAACAAGTTTTCAACACTTTTCTGACATCCAACAAATAGAAAACTGAAAGCATCCAACAAATTTAAAATTCAAATATCAAAGCCGCAATTTTTTTTATCAGACATTGACCTCGTCTGCCAAAATAAAAACAAACTTTTAGTTAATTAATGGAGATAAAGGAGTTACAACAACGCCCTATGCGTTTTTACACAAGTTTTCTTATGTTAAAGATTTAAGAAAGAGATTCATTTGTACAACAGCAACAATCATGAGGGTAATTATGAGGTGAAAGTGGGTATCAACAGTCTTAAATGAACACATTCCAACTAGGAAGAAGAGAACAAAAAGGAAGTTACATAAATTAGACTCACCATTTCTTTCTCTTTCACCTAATCAACCTAGTTCAACCACTTATGGTTGAGTCTACCACCTAGTCTCGGATCCTCGACTTCATCAGCATGCCGGCATGAATACAATCCATTACCAGAGTAATGTTCCAGTCTCTGTTCTCCGATGTAACCTGAATATCCGGAAGAAAGTTATAGACTAGCAATGAAAAAGAGAGAAATAAAAGAGACAGGCTTCCTTGAGCTCAATGAACTGTATGATGCTCCCACATCCAGGATAGCTTGTTCAATTCTACTCATATAATGAAACAGTGAAAGTGGAATATAAAACAATCCTTGTCAAAGAAATGGCAGAGGCACCCCCTATTCTCTGTTGATAGTGCAGTCTGAAATAGCGGACACCAGACACGAACCAAATTCTAAATATGAACATATAGAAACTTGAACCTATGATTCTTTCGCTTTGGGCTTTGGTGATGGATGAGGATGTTGAGATGGAGAAGCCTGAGGACCGTTTGAACTGGATAAGCTCCTCAGAGGTTGTCCATTCCTCACAACGAATCCTGCCTGTGTTCTGATGCCATTTTTGGCATTCAAGTTGGACCGAGCACGATCAGATTGCATAGTTTGGAAGTAATAGGAAGAGCTGGCCATGTCTTTAAGGTTTGGTAAAGGCTTTAGGGTTTCAACAACTTCAATCATCCGAGGTCTGGCTTTGGGATCACGGCTAAGACATTGGGCAGCCAGCTGGGCAGCTTTTTGTGCACCTTTGACAGAAAAGTGTCCTTCAAGGCGAGGATCTAAAATTCGGAAGAAACTTCTCTTGTCTCCTAAATGTGGTCTTGCCCATTCTACAAGATTGTGCTCCCCATTTGGTCTGTTTTTGTCCATGGATCTTCGGCCAGTCAACATCTCTAGTAAAACTACTCCAAAGCTATATACATCACTCTTTGATGACAAATGTCCTAAATTAATAACAGTATTAGATTTGTGTAACCACAGATCTAGATAAAAGAAGCTTTTAACACTAAACATCATAGAAAAAAATCAAATAACAAAGATACAATTAAAGAAAACAAATTCTTAATAAAATGGTTAACACTGTTTGATAAACATATATCAGAGTTGGGCTAATTCCCAAAGGAAGACCAGCAAGAAAGTTGGGGATAACGGAAACTAATCCATGAAACATCATATGCAGAAATAAAGAAGTGATTCTACCACATACCAGTCATTACATATTCTGGTGCAGCATAGCCATATGTTCCCATAACTCGAGTAGATACATGAGTTTTATCTCCTTCAGGACCTTCTTTGGCCAGCCCAAAATCAGAGAGCTTGGCATTGTAATCCTGAAATTGGGAACGGTTTTAGAGAAAGAAAAAAATAAAATTTGGGAGGGAACCTACTATTTTTCTGTTTTACTTATATACCGCATCCAACAAGACATTCGATGTTTTAAAATCACGATATATCACTGGTCTTTCTGCTTCTTCATGAAGAAAGGCAAGACCCTTTGCAGCACCAAGTGCAATTTTCATTCTAATAGACCAAGGAAGTGGCAAGGACCCTCCTGCACAAAAAATGGTTGTTACCAGAAAAAGTAAACATCAGCCATGTACATGCAAATGCATAAAGGTACATACAATCATAACGATAGTAATAAAACCAAGCATCAGATATTTCCTTCCAGCCATAATTGGTCATTCTAATACCATCAAGACAACTCTGTAACAAATTCCCGCAACAAGGAGAAAGTACATGGATCAGTATGAGATGGTAAAACAGTGTACAACAATAGGTAAGAGAACTTTCAGACAGTACGTGACTTGGACAAAGTTTCAAAGAGTATGTCACTTGGCTATGCTGCCCTGTGGCAAACACAAAAGTCATGCTAGCATACAAGTTACTTTGCCAGACATTTACTTGGCTACCTCACACATTTAATGCTTTTACATACAATAAAATATAGTAAAGACAATTCTAACCTAAGAACTTGCTATAATCACAGATGAATCTTTCAGTTCCAAAAGAGCGCAAAAGCTTACAAGGAGAAAACATATATGTCATAGGTAAAGAAAATATAATACTATAACATAATATAGAGGAAAACTTGAGGCACCGCATTAATTTCTAAGCTAAACTTTGTACAACTGACAGCATTACCTTCCAACAATAAAACCCAGATTCTCTGTTCAATCTAAGTTAAAGAGCACCCCAGAAATCACACATTTATTTAGCCAACAGCCTTTTCATGTCATTGACCACATATCCATAGCTGAACTATCTAAGTGTCACAATACTTTGCTTAAACAATCTCACAACCACGATAAAAGGCTAAAGGTATATCATGAACAAAAAAGTGATTACATACTTCTGAAGAGGTGGTTCTCCAAACTTCCTCGTGGCATAAACTCATAAACCAGTAATCTGTGATCATCTTCAATGCAGTAACCAACCAATTTAACCAAATTAGGATGGAGGAGTTTACCAAGAAAATCCACTTCAGCCTGACACAAAACATGAAATTTTGAATAGAAACGATTAAAAAAGAAAAATAATTCAGAAAGCAAATAAACTAGATGCAGATGCCATACCAGCCACTCTTTGTGACCCTGAAGTCCATCAATGTTTAGTGTTTTGACAGCAACAGTAAGCCCAGTACCAGGTTTCACAGGAGCAGTTCCATTCTCCTCAATCCAACCTTTAAAGACACAACCAAACCCACCCTCACCAAGAAGACTCTCAGGTCTAAAATTTCTGGTCGCTAATTTAAGGTCAATAAATGTGAACTTCCGAAGCTGCAAAGCGACTTTCAGTTCCTCACTGAATTTAGGTGTGGATGAAGCACTTTCGGCATTACTACCAGTTGTAGAAGACACTGGAACAACTGGCTGATCTCTGCTTTTCTCTTTTGTAGGTTTTCTTTCTGCTGAATTTATACAAAGAACAAGGTCAGTAAAATAAATGGCCGTGCAACAATTATAAAAAATAGTAACTATCAGATACCATTTCACATAGATGCATTTATCACACACTAAATGTTTCAAAATTTGTATCCAATGCTTCAAGGCTAATCATATACCTTTCCATAATAATAACCAGTAGAAAACTAGTTGCTTTCAACTAACTACCTCATTCAGCAAAACTTATCATGTGCCTAATTAACAAGGGAAAACCCATTAATTCATTAAGATACAAATATAGCAAATAACCACAAATTATCATGCTCGCTTAAACTACCAAACTTATATACCATGTGAAAAAACCATCAAATGAATAACTTCAGCAGAGGCTCCATTTTCTTTCTTTTACCAAATATATTTGCCTACAAAAAACCTTTCGATCACTAAATTATTTATATAACTTCAATTAAGATGATAAAAGAGAGCAATTTAGTCTAAAATGAATTTATATACAGTAAAAATCAAGCATGTCTTTTCTATCCGTTTATTTATACTTTAAAGATGAGTTCTTTAACACCAAAATACTTGGCAATAATCTTAAAATTTTCTATTGTTCATTTATCTTAAAACAATTTTTCTCCTAAATATTGTCAATAGATGATGTCATCCCTCCACCTCAACCGATTGAAACAAAAAAAAAATCACACCTAAAAATTATATATCCTTTTCTTAAGATTAAAAAAGGCTTTTTTTAAAATTTAAAAAAAATTAAATAAAAGAGAAAGGAAAGAGAAGATTACCATAATGAGTACCTGTTCTTCCACTCATAGAGTTATCAACTCTTGATCTTGAAGACATGCAACTTCCCATAAACCGTAATTTAACCCAACATCCTGTTTCTTCTTCTCCTCCATCTTTCTTCTTCCTTGATGATTTTTTCTCAACTTTTTCAGCCTGATGAGCAAAACCCATGTTTCTAAGACTGACCTTAAACCCTCAAAATTCCTCAAAAAATGAACTTTCTTTTTTCCCAACAAACATCAAAACTCTTATTCATAAAACAGAAAAAACCCATTTTAAAACACTTAAAAAAAGTGATTTAAAGCAATCAAACTCATCAAAAATGATTTTTTGCTGATAATCACTAAGACCCAGTTTATGACATTTAGTCAAAAGAGGGTTTTTGAGAATAGAAAGACAAAGTAGGGGCTGATTGGGAAAGAGGGAAAGTGTTCAACAAAGGACAGGTTGGGCAGTTTGAAACAGAGAAAAAGGCACCTTGGGCAGGAGAGAAAACAATAGAAGTGTAAAAAATTTCATTTCTGTGCTGTTAACTAACAACAGCAACCTTAGCATATTTCAAACCAAATAAAAGAAAAATTAATCGTATATTAGAAAAAAGATCATGGAAGTTGATATACTTAAAGATTTTGCTTTGTTTAATATTTTTTCTAGGTTGGGTTAGGATTTATCTTACAACTTGAAAGATTAGGATACATGAAGTTCTATTGAGACCGTGGCAACTGAGCATGTGGTTGGGTTGGAATATCCTTGCCTAAAAGCATGTTTACTAACTGACAAAGACAACTATCGCTTTCTTTGGTGCGTTTGCTGCCAAACTAACAGTGCTTGAATTTTTCCATCACCACACGCTAGTTAGTGGAAATACAATTCACAACTTAAAGTGGACACCCTTTTTATCTTCGGGAGCTTATAAATGTGCCATTATTTTTTTTAATACTTTATTTTTAAAAAAATTTTTAATTATTATTTTCATAAATTTTTGAATGCCAATAAATTTTATAACTTTTTAAAAATTTATTTTTTAAAAAAATAAAATTTTTTGATAAAAATTACAAAAAAATTGTATTATAGATTTTTAGCAATTGATGCAATGAAAAAATATTATTAAAAAATCCTAAAATTTAAAATTATTCAAAAAAGATTGATTTTATTATTTTGATCTTAAAAAAAATAAAATTTTATGAAACTTTAATTAAATATTTCATCATTTGATGTTATGAAAAATTATGAATGAACTATTAAATTTGATTAATATATGAGAATTGAAACTCTTTAAAATTATATAAATAATATTACTATATACTATATAATTTTGTCAAAATTTAATATATTAACTAAAGAATTTCATTGTAATAAATAAATGAAGAGATTTTTTCAAAAAACTTAATTTAATTAGAATTATTATAAAATTTTAATAATTGATAACAAAAAAATTTATTAAAAAAGAAATGATGAATTTTAAATCTATAAAAAAAAATTACATTTACTAAAAATCTTATAAGATTTTACTTTTTCTTTATGGTCAAAATAATAAAATTAACTTTCCTTTTATTAATTTTAAAATTTATAATCTTTTTAATAATAACTTTTTTAATTACTCCAATTAATAAAAATTTTTAATAAAAATATATTTTTTGTAATTTTTTTAAAAATTTCTTACTTTTCGAAAATAAAATTTTGAAAAATTATATAATTTTGTGAAAATTTATTTTCGGTGAGTTGTATATCTTTTTAAAAATTTATTTTTAAAAAATTATATAATTTATCGGATATGAATATTCAAAAACTTATAAAAATAATAATTAAGTAATTTCTCTTATATTTTTAAAAACAAATAAAGGTGTAAAGTGTAAAACCAGATATACATTTAGAAGCACCCTTTATCTTCTCCATATTTTTGCTTTACTGCATATTTTTTCAATATACTAAATCTTGTAGTAATTTTGTTTCAGACTTCCAGTGAACTCTATTATCATCAAACTAATGATGTATAGGCTTCATAAATTTGTTATTATTCATCCTCTAAATTCCTCTAGAAACAATCGACGGTGAATTTTAAATTTTGTTTGAACATAAGCATGTAATCAAATGATTTGGCCGAAGGCAATTGGAAGGGGTTTTGTTGTTGTTCGAAGGTTCAAGAGAGAGAGAGAGAGAAAAAAAGCAAATTGAAAAGAAAATTAAGGAGAAAAAATAATAACAAAAAAAGAAAAGAAGCCACGTCATAACTCTGTTGCATTTTGGATTAAAACTTTTTTATTAGGAATTTTAAATTTTAGTCATATATCTTGTAATATTTGATAATTTGTGGTATGTTATTTCAATATATCGTTACAAATTGATACTTAGGTTATAAAAAAAATTGACTCGAATTAAATTAATTAAATTAAAAAAAATACAAACTTAGTAAAATGAGCAATAGTGTATTTTATCCAAAAATAATTTGTTCTATGATTCGTATATTTGCTTTTTAAAAGTATTTTTCGTAAGAATATAAATAAATAAAATTTTTGATAAATCATTTACGAATAAGTTTGAATTTTGTTAATTTATTTTTATTTATTAAATTTAATAAATAATTTTAAATAATAATTTTATGTTTATTTATTAAACAAATTAAATATAAACATAATCTATTGGTTATGTTCATAAATAAACTTACTTAATAATTGTTTAAAACTCATTTGTTTATAAAAATGGTTCATATTCGTTTATTGTTCGTATAATAATAACAAGATTATATGCTTATTTTTTACTCTAATACTGTATCATAATCCTATGACATATTTGGTTATGATTTATTTATCATTTATAAATATATTTATTTATTATTTATGAATATATTTATTTACATATATTCATTATTTTCGTTTAATATTAACGAGTGCATTCTTTTAACTTAAACGAGTACAACACAAATAAAATTTAAACAATTTATTATTTAAACAAAATGAATTCAAACGTAAGGAATAATTGTTTTTAACAAAGGCAAATCAATCCAAACAATCTTAAAAATAAATAAATAAATTACAAATATATATTTATGGATTTGTATTCAATTCACTTATACCTGGATTCCATTAACATGATTACATCTAAGAAATTTCTGCCACTTGCTACTATTTTTGGACCAGTTAATTTGATTTGGCACCACTAACAGAAAAAAGGAGGCCTACAAACTTAATCCATGCCATGAGTTATGCAAAATCTTGAATTATTTTTTAATGGGTTAATTATATTTTTTGTAACTTTGAAAAAAACAATACAAATTGGTGCTTAAAAAATAAAAAGTACACTTTGCACTGTAAATTTTTAAATAATATATTATTTTAATCAAAATTGTAATATTATTAACTTAATTTATTTATATAGTATCTAATCAATATAATTTTATTATATGCATTTTATTTATTAAATAAAAATATTAAATATTTTACAAAAATTTTTATATGAATGCCACGTAATAAAAAATAATTAATCAATTAAATAATTTTTAACTTGATTATATTTATCAAATATCATAAATATAAATATATATGATTACGGTAACTAAAATTTGAATTAATATGATATAAATTTTAAAATTTAAGATATAAATTATATATTATTTGAAAACTCAATTATAAATTGTGTATTTTGTCAAAGTTCAATTAAAAAGTGTAATTAATTTTTTTTATCACTCAATAGATTGAATGATTAGAACTATTTTTCAAACCCCACCTGGCCCTATAACCTTCAGCCAAAATAGTGAAAAACCCAATAATCGAATAGAGCTCCATTATTTCTTTGTCTCACTGTGATTGAAATCTCAATTGTGAAAGTAACTTAAAATCAAAAGCCTAAATGTTGACAACCTAGCAGAAAAAAATTTTGTAAACTTAAATTGTATAATCAATTATCAAAAAAACTCCATGACAGAAACTGAGAACATAAGGCAATAACTAAGATACCATTCTAAGGCAGGACTCAAAAAAAGTATAAGTACAACATAGATCATTCGCTCTGCTATCTTCGCCATCTTCCTGTACGCTCAACCCAAGATCAGTTTCATGGTCTAAAAAAAATCATAAATCACACATTAGTTGTGTATTAAAATTGATCTTGAAATATAAATATTCATATCGCTTTTAATTTGTAATATGTTTTTTGTAAGACAAAAATATGCGATCCAATGAGTTGGAGCAAATAATTCCTCATAAATTAGTGTGGACATAACAATCAGCATGCAATTATTCCAATGGAACAGAAGGCACATCATCCTCATCATACACGGCTACCATTTCAGATGGCTGGTAATCTCTGTTGCCGTACAGTGATAAGTTGAACCTTAATTCAGGGTTCTCCTCCAGATCTCTCAAGAACTCTTCAGACCCTGATTCCATCTTCTCATAATGAGCTCTACCTTTATATTCATCAAGTTCCATATCAAGTGACTTAAGCTTCCATGAACGAGTCTTCCCACGCTTCTTCTGGCATTTCTCTTCATAGCTCTTCTTTATCAAAATTGCCCCATGAATAACGAGTCCTCCATACTTGTCTAGTTCAATATCATTACTGTCGGCCCCATAAAGGTCATATCCAAGAGCTCGATCTCCAGGCTTTAAAATATGGCCTTGATGTGTTCTGGTGTAAAACAACTTTCCATAATCAGTTATATAAGCCACCTCAACATCTGTCAAAACACATGTGGAGCACCCAACAATAAATTCAGGAGAAACAATTTCAACATTAAAGCCATCATATTCTACCAGCTGCCTGCTACCAAGTAGAGATTTAAAGGAATGCTTCCAATACTGGTCCGTGTCCAAGAAACACTGCCTCAGAGTATATGGATCCAGCAATGTAATGTTGTTGGTCACTTTTGTAAAGATCATAACTGGACCAAAATTCCCCAAACTAGCGGCAACTCTTAGAGGCAAACAAATCAAATCTTCACGGCAAATGGGGAATATTTCAACTGAGAATGTGTACTATTTCAATTGTAGCTATTTTTCTTAGGATCATGAGAAACAAGCTGTTTGTCATGTCTACTCTTTACCCAAAAATTCCACAAAATTCACAGCATGACTCCTGTTAGCAAAGAAAAATTCAATACCCTGATCCATCTGCTTGATTTTAATGGCATGGACAGCAACATCATGAATCGGGATGACCTACTCCAGATAAAAGAAACCTAACCTGTGTGAAACACGCTACCTGAGCTGCACAGAGGCCACCCACTGCTCAGGCGTACAAGATTCACACGTGATCTTGCTGAACATACTCAGCAACATAAGATTGCTCCGGAATCGCTCCATTAAATATCTCTTTCTGAACTTTCATCTTGACCTTGATTCTCTTAGAATGAGGTTCAGTCAAAATAAATTTAGCATTTACTAGCCTAAATTTGTTCAAATCATTCTGCTGTCGTTTCACACAACCTCAAGAGCTCCTTTGATTACAAGGGAGCTCTCTTCCAAGTTCTATGGGGCTGCAAGTAGCTATCAAATTTTTTTTGGAAAAATAATTGCCCAAAGGCCCAAATCTTCTTAGACTCACACATATTTGTCTCTAAGCCAAAAGCCCATGTGTTTGCTAATAGGAATTGAATTATGGAATTTTTTTTCATTTTTACATATTCTTTTAATACAAGGAAAAATAAACAAATAAAAACTTATGAATTACTATAAAAAATATCAAATCAAAGAGTTAAAAATTTTCATCTTGTTGTAAACGAGATACATTTGGATAAACTCTTCCATTTCTTCTTCATAACCCTTCTTTCTTACATGGATAACAATTGTTCATAATTTTAATTCTGCTAATATTCATAAAAAAAAAAAAAACTTTACTTCATCATATGTTCAATTCTTAAAATATAAGTATAATATTAAATATTTTATTATAATTCAAAATCATTCGTAATATTTAAAAAGAAATTACCACTTCTCTCTCTCTCTCTCTCTCTCTCTATATATATATATATATATATATATATATATATATATATATATATAATGCTTAACCAAAAGTTTCAAAGCGAAAGTAAAATCTTATCACTCAATTTAATTATCAAGATTGCTCCAAAGCCAAGAAGCATGAAATTTGATACTAATGAATAATAACAGTTGCTTCACATGAAACAACTTTTTAAAGTACAAACCAAATTACAACAGGTCCCAAGGCATTGACTGAAACTAATCATAGGCATTAGACTTGTTAATTGTAGCTCTATTAACGTTACAGGTTAGCAAGAAATACAGACAAATAAATAACAATAATGATCAAGATGCTTCAAGTTTCAAGCCATTTCGAGGTTTCCATAATCAGATACTAGATTTTAACCCATGCTATGCTGCGAGAGTTGTTTAAAAAAAGTACGAAAAAAAATTTATTATGAATGTAATATATTAAAGTAAGTGAATATAATAAAAAATAATTTAGTGATTCATTATACAATCACAATCTATCGTTAATTCATAGATTTACACATTTAATTCTAAATGCGTAAAAAGTAAATGTCATCACAATCTAAGGGGAAAAAGCTTCATAAAAATATCAGTTAATGAAAAGAATTTCGTATTAAAAGTCTGACACCAAGAATTTCATTACTGGTTTTGATTTGAGAACTCTCAATCTTATATCAGAATGTAATGTGGCGCAACCAAGTCCACAAAAAAAAAAATAAAATAGAGAGGATAAATAGAAACCAAATTCAATAAAAAACAGGAAGAATAGAAAAGCGAAGATCAAACCTGCAAATAGAAGCCAAAAACCCAAAATATATGCCCACCTGAAAAAAAAATGAAATAATTGAGAAAGATTTAGACTATCAATTACCCAAAGCTGCAAAAAGAAAATGAACCCGTCTTATCTATATCAGAAACCACATTCTAGTCATAAACTTCTAAAAACACAATTAAGAAACAAGAGCAAAAGTAGGCCAAATTAGTTATCAATCTTGATGGCCTAATAATATCTAATAACACTATCTGGCATTAGACATATTGTGCGTTTCCTTTTTAATGACAATGAAGTCATGTAAAGGAAAGATAACCACCACTCTTAGATAGTTGATATACAAAAATAAAGTCAAGAAAAGGAAAATCCTTTTAAAATACAATTTTTTCTTTTTGCATCAAACATATCCCAAGGTTTAACACTTTTGACATTGAAATTAACTCGAAAGCATTCATAGTTGTTGATTGTTCTTCTCTCTTTTCCGTCACATGGTGCCCCTATTACAAAAACAACAATGAAAGCTTAGTAAGAAAAAAAAGTTAAGAAGCACCTAATATAACAGCACTCATCCGGTATACAGATGCAATTGTTCTATAAATTTGGAAAAGACCTCATTCACCTATTGCAAAATCCTTAAAAACAGCATGTACATTATCTAAGTATGTATCATTTTTCTCCTCAAACACAGAAGGTTTGTAAACTTTTTTAAACCACTCTTCTTGCAAAATTTTAAGAATGGCAATGCACTGTAACAAAAGAAAAAGATATGTACACATTAATATTGTGCAAGTTAATAAATTGTGAAGGCAAACAATTTCGTAACATTAGAGGCCAATATAAATATCCATGGCTAGATGTGTGCAAGCCCAACTTGCTACTCAAAGATTAAATAAAGGAACAGTTATGCATAGTTGCTTCAACCATCAAGAATCAAGATGCTGCAATAGTCTAAATACCTTACATCAATCAAGGATCAAGATGCTGCAATACCTCTAATATCTCTAACTCAAGAATCCGCTGTTTATGTGAGGTTCCATTGAATCTAAATGCCTATCACATATGAACCCATTTCCTGAAGCCACTGTGATGACTGACAAGATACACACGGCAGCATATTAACCAAAACTAAAGACATAAACTTCATCATTCCTGAATTTAATATTCCTTAAATCAAATGTGGATAGAAGATAAAATAGTCCATATTGCTATATGTTTTCAAATAAAGAGATTGACATTTGTTTTGGAGCAAATGCCCATGTATATTCAACACAAAATTATCACTATAATTTGTAGAAATCGCTCATAAATATGAGCAATAGCATTAATAAGAAGTAAAATCTCCTCCATCTGTCATTTAAAATCCAAACATATTCAACCAAAACAGTCAATAACCAAAGAATTGATTAATCTCATAATCATATGGAAATCACTTGAACCACCAAAACTTAATTAAAAGATCACCAGAGGGCAGCTTTCTGGAAGACGTTTATCCCTCTTCTTAAAAAAAAAACCCAACCAAACAGAGATTTAGGGGCAAAAAAGAGAGAAGAGGAGAGATTAAAATTTTAACCTCTACAGGTAGCATGAAGGAGATGCTATAAGTTGATCCAGTTGTCGCTACCCCTCTTCTCTTTCTCTTTCTCCTTCCCTTTTCTCTCTTTCAATTTTCAGGGTATGAAGCTTCTGGACCCACAAACTTCTCAATTCAACGGTTTTGCCTCTACTATTTTTCTCTTTAAAAATCATGAAGCTTCTGTTTGTCTTTTATGCCTTTAATCAATTATCTTTAAAACATCTAAAAGTGTAAAAGACGTTTTTATTCTTAGTTTTTAAGTTAATAAAAAAATGACAAACGGCACCAAATTAGATACTTTGATGAACAGTTAATGAACAGTAAAAATTAAAAAATTACTTCCTATTATACTTATGGATTTGTTGGTAGTAATGCTTCAAATTTGGGATTCATGAAATTTAGGAATTATTTCGGGTTAATTTGTTTTACCTCAGCGGAGGAATTTGGACAATTTTTTGGGTTTTTTTTGTTAATTGAGAATTGGTATTAAAAAATTGAAAAAGAATGAAAAATGCATCGGAGGAAATAAAAATTAAAAATTAAAAATAATTAAATTTTTAGATCTAATATACAATTATTACGTTTGAATTAGTGAAGGAACTTCACCGTAATATTTTTTTTTTTTCTAACGAAGAATTAGGGAAGCTTTGGGTTTTTTTTTTTTTTTTTTGGTTAAAGATGTGTGAATTTTAATTTAAAAAGAATTTTTTTATAATTTTTTATGATTATATTAATAATCACGTGATATTTTATTAACAAATATGGTATTTTAATTATTAACGTGTAATTCACGTACCGACTCAAATTGAATAATTAATCTGCAGTTAACTTTTTATTTAAATTGAATCAATTTGACGACAAATAAAAGAATAAGGGTTGGCCCCGATAAAAGACGATGGATAAAAATGATATTTTTTCATGGTTAAGGACCTGTATAACTAGTATAACTAGAACTTAAGATACAAATTAGAATTATTCAAAATTATTTAAAATGAAATTAATTTAATTTTAAAATTTAATAATTTTGATCAAAACTAATTCAAACTTAATTATCAAAACTGGAATAATTTCAATATTAAACCCCAAAAAATCCAATTTGGCATGACCTATTCAATCCGCGCAATTGCCACTTTCACAATTGATACTCAACCAATGATATCGAAATCCATTTTTCACTAACGCCAAGCATAAATTTTCGTTCGAAATTCGCCACCATACACTTTCCATGAATTTGACATAACTTGGGTATCATTATCATTAACTTTTCATGATTTTATTCTATTGGTTACTCCAACTTCCATGAAAGTTCTGGCCAAACCATAAAAAGTAAAAACGGAAATAAGTTCCAAGAAACTTCCAGGTAAAAAGATACATATTAAATTCTTTTTCAAGGTAAGTGGAAAATTTATTGCAGGATCTTTTCCTTGGTGATCTTCCAAATATCTTCTTTGCGGTTTCTTTGTAGTTTCATTTCATCGTGAGTATATATTTCTGTTTCTCTCAACTCAAATACTCAACACAATCTCCCTGTTTTAGTAATTTATTTTCACCACAATCTCCAAATTCATTATCATTTCCATTCAAAAAAATGGTGCCAACCAATGATCAAAACCAAACCACAATTGCTCCTCAAACCAATACTGAAGTCTCCATATTTCTTCCAACCATAGCTTACTTGTACCTCACATTCAACAGCATCTCCACAATCTACCAGGCCTGCTCCCATGGTGACTTTTCCATGGCAGCTTTCATAGTTTTTGTGTACTTCGGTTATTTCTTTCTCATGTTTTGCATAATAAAATTCCAAGCCTTACCTCCCCAGGAAAACTCACTAAGGAAAGATTTCCTGAAATCTGTCATTTGGATTTTAACTAATGTCATCTTATTTGGCTTTGCTTATCAATTCTCCACCTTTATTCACCCTGTTGCAGCCATTTTTGTCTTTGCCATTGCAATTTTTGCCAGTTCTTTCCTCTTCTTCTTATATTTTGTCCATGATGATCATCACCTCCAGCAACAAAAACAAACTCCTAGCTCTTGCTACAGACTTAGAATCAAGATACTTCGAAGTTCTTCATCAAATAGTGAAGTGATCAGTGGCAGTAAAATTAAGCAAGTTGTGCCAGGTCCAGAAAATGTCTAATTCCTGGAAAATCTCTAAGAGTTCAGAGTTTCTGAATAAAGGAAACAAATATAGAATACAATTTGGGTACCACTTGAGTTACATCCCCTTGTAATGAAGAGATATCTAAGTTTTTAAGTTGGTAATGACTTGAATATTTGATTTATTCTATTCATAGTTTGTTCCTGGTTATCAATCTCATTCAACTTAAAAGTTTTAAGTTGACAAAAATTCCCATCTATCAATTTAATGGAAAATTTATACTATGAAATTTATCTTAACACGGTATAGTATTTTGCAAAAAGTAATTATACTTCTCAAACACCTGTAAATTTTTTCAGTGTTCTCAAACCGCTACTTATATACAAAAATAAAATGTTCTCGGCTTCTTTGTTTTCATCATTGGTAATGTGGCTCTCTTTTTAGCTATTTTGCAGTCTGTTTCTCACTTTTATAAATCTCCATTCTCTAGCATGAAATGAAGCAGAGTCAGCGGGCCCAAGGATGGAAGTCTAATTCGTTTAATCTATATACACCAGTGTATGTTACCTTTGAAGTATATATTGTCAGATAACTCAGATAATGGAAAACAAATTGTAAAATATTCTACAATGTCATTTGATTTTCTAAAACAACGGAAAGCCCAAAAGAGACATAAAAACCCAAGATGCCCAGACCAAAATGAAGTTGACTCATGAGAAAATAAATCAAAGCAAGTAGCAACCCAAACAAAAGCACGATACATTGAGGAAAACAGGCCTTGGAGGTGCGGGCTATCGATCCCCGTACCTCTGGCATGCTAAGCGAACGCTCTAGCATAAACAAAAGCACGATAAATTGAGGAAAACAGGCCTTGGAGATGCGGGCTATCGATCCCCGTACCTCTGGCATGCTAAGCGAACGCTCTAGCATCTGAACTACATCCTCTTTTTGAGGTTCTTGTTTGAAGAACAACCCTTCAATACTATTTCCGTTGTAAGTAACTCTATTCTATATTCTCATCAAACCACTTTTTTTTTTTGGTGGGGTTGGACTCTGAACTTGCCAAGCATCTCGAAGGTATTATTAAGGTCAGTAAAATTTGTCTCTTTTGATGTAATAAATTAAGGGTTTTAATTTGTACATTTGTAGTTAAAGTAACATCTTCAGTTCAATGCATTGAAAATTACCAAGATTACCTGTCATCTATTGCATTTAGCTAGCGTCCTTAACCCATGAGCTCATACTCTTTTGTGCTCCATTTGGCTTTTGTGCTTTGAACATTGAGCTTTACTGCTTGTGAATCTTGTCACTTTAATGGTGGACCGATATATGGAAGAAGTGCTAAAAAATCCCAATGCTGGGTTCTATATTAAGCGGGGTGTCTTTGGAGCTGAAGCTAATTTCATAACATCTCCTGAAGTAAGCCACATGTTTGGAGAGGTAATTCAATCTCTACTGAATTTGTACAAATGAAGGAATAATTTCAGATGTTTAGCGTTTGAGCTCTGTGTTTATGGGAACAAACGGGACAACCAAAGAGAGTGAACTTTTTTTTTTTCTGTCAAATTTTCTTCTAAATTTAAGGCTTGGCTTGGTAAAAAAAGATAAAAGAGATAAGGATGAAAAATTTGTTATAATATAATGATGAAGTTATGGAGTAAAAATGTGATTATGAAATTTAATTATATAAATTAATAGTCGACCAAGGCGATGGCAGGAATAATAAAGGAGGAACCAAACAAAAATTTCAAAGGAGAAGAGATGACTAAAATAGTAATTTGATGGGACTGAACATTGTATAATAAAAGAGGTAAAAAATTTTAGTGGGAAGTCATGGCTCTTGCCTGCCTTCATCTAGCTTTGTCCCTGACGCTGCTAGTAATCTTCATGTTTTTCCTGTTATACTAAAGATTTCGACATCGGCATTAATGGAAGAATTGAGAAAAGAAGAAATAAACTGCATACAAAAGCTATCAGCATAAGGCCACAGACATATTATTTTGGAGCTCAAGTAATAAAACTGATAATTTTGATGCAAATGCTGATTCATGATAGATTTTTTTTTTTTTGCCAGTATGAACGAAGTAAGATGGTTAAGAAAAGAGCAGATAAAAGAAACATATACTCTATATACTAACAATTAAAAAGCAAAGGGTCAACCCCAAAGAAAATTTCCCTAGCATTTGTCTCTTAACGGACAAAATTCTCTAACTAAATAATTAAAGTGCTGTATGATAGATGATTCAATATAAACCCCTTTAACCATTTCATTTCACCCTTAAACTTTGAATTGGAGAAAACTATAATAATAATAATAATAATAATAATAATAATAATAATAATTTGTGATTATATCGAATAAATTTAGAGTTTAATTTTAGTTCTTGCTATCTCTTTCTTTTTTTTTTTTTTCAAGTTGTAGCTTACTTTATATAAAAAAAAATACATGTTACTTATTTAGTTGGATTAAAAGGGTTTTTTATTGAGTAGATTACCTTGGAAATATATGAATATAATTTAGTTTATAAGTTTCCATAATCACTTAATTTGATTATATTAGTGAGAATTAGATTGCTTCAACATAGAATTTTCGATTCCTTGTTACAAATATATAAGCCAGAACAAATTTTACAAAAATATGAGTTTTCGATTTGTTTTTTGTGGGGTTAAATTGGAGTGCATCATGCAACATCGGGCAAGACCAAATCATGCAGGGTTTCCTCTAGAAAGGTCACTTGAGTTGGTAATTACTAAATACCCAAACTTCTGATGAAAAACAAATGTTATTGATTAATTTGATGTGATAATACATAAAAGATGTAACTATTTTCAAATATGAACCACATATTTTCTCAGGTGTGGTCTAATCTTTCTTGTCTTGTAATGTCTTGATCAAATTAAACCAACCAAATCGAAAACCCTTTCATAAAAATATGAAGATCGACCCTTCATTCTTGATCAGCAAATTTGGCCAGTTTTGCACCTTTCTTTTCTTTAGTGGGTTGGTTTTCTTTTAGGATATCAAAATCAAGTTGACCAAGACTTGTATATCAAGACATGCTGACAAAGTTTTTTTTTTTTTTTTATTCAAGGAAGAAAAGTTTTTCTTTTTCCTTTATTCGAGGAAGAAGAGATTTGAACCATATGTTTTAAAGTAAAATAATTATAGAATTAAATTTCAATATGCACAAAATAAGAGTTTTAGTTGCGTAATCAACTTAAATTTTTTATGGGAACTCTCTCTCTCTCTCTCTATATATATATATATATATATTTAGTATCATTTGATTGGATATTTTTATTTCTTCACACTAATTATCATGAAATAATAGAGATTATAATGAAGAGAAAAAATTTAAAGCCTTGACTTGGACATAATTCACCAATGGAGGGCGAAAATAAGCACTAAACAAAACAGAGATAAAGAAAGCCCCACAAAAGCAGGTCTACAGAACAAGGTGATTTTAAGATCCCATGAGTTCTGTGGTTTAGCAGAAGTGTAGGTCACAGAGGCCATGGTCATGCTTGCGTAGCTCATTCCAGAAGGCTTTATCTTTCATCCAGAGCTCAGCATTCTATCATGATCAGAAATCTGGTTCCAAACCAATGATTATTTCTTTTATATGCGGTAATTTTAAATACCTTAAGATGACATAATATAAAATCGTTACAATTAAAAATATGAAAGCAATACAATTTAAAATTAAAATAATATATGCATTTGATCAAAAATAAAAAATATATTTTATATTTGATATATCAATATAAATTATAACATAATAATTTTTTTATTTTATACGTATTTGGTATAAAATTTACAAATATAAATTTATAAATTATCAAATCTAATATTTTTTGTACATATTAGAATGAGAGAATTGGAATCGAGTTCTTAATTTGAATAAAGAAAAACTTGCATTAATTATTGAATTAAATACTAATGAAAATGATTAATTTTCAACTCAATAGTCAAGTAAATATATGAGAAAGAAATGTATGAAATGATTAATTATTTCATGTTAGCATATGTCATTTTTATTCAAATCATGTTAATAAAAAAAAGTCAATAATTTATTATACATCTTTTGCATGAGCTCATTAAAATAAATATTTATCATTTAATTATTACATGTAATGTATAATAAATAGTTGATTTTTTTCAATAATTTAATTATATACTATGATTTAGTTGAAAATATATATATTGATGTAAAATAACTATTTCATACAATTATTTTTTGTATATATAATTTTCGTTATATGTAGAACCAAAATTGAATCCAAGAACCGCAATTAATCAAGGATAAAAAAGAGAAGATGAGAAGGTTCCAAGTATTATTGAGTCTTTCTCAAATATGGGAGGCAGCCCCCTACTATTAGGACTCTTCCCTCTTCTTTTTGAAGGCCTCTACCATAAAAACACTCTTGACATCGCTTTTCTTAGCAAATTTTGATTCAAACTTTAGGATAGACCTACTATATATGGGAAACCTTTATGTCCTATATGGTAAGCTAGTTTGGGATAAGATCTAGCCTGATTTTCATCCCTTCGATCTGCTTCGTTTTCCACTTTCTACCAGACTAACCTAGAGTAACAGATCAGCAGCAATTAATTCTTTGCTCCAAAGTCCGATAAGTCTGATTAATTTGAATTGTAATTTGACAGATTATTGTCCGTTATCGTTTATTAAACTTAATAAAATAATATAAATAAATAAAAATCAAATTTATTTATAAATTATTTGTTAAATTTTTTTTGTTTAAATTATTGGATATAAATTAATCAATATAAATAAATATTATTATATACGTGATTTGTTTATTTTAAATATTTTTTATAATCATTTGTTAAATTTAATAAATAAATAAAAATTAAACCTGTTCAAAAAATATTCATTGAATAATTTCTTTATTTACATTTTAAAGGCAAAACATATTCAAAATGCTTTATTATTAATTTGTAATCAATAAGTGTGCCGAATCGCTAGTCAGCATGGTATTAATTACTTTTTATAACAAGGTTGACGATTGAGGTTGCTTGAATTTGAATCCAAATAACACGTCACAATTCTTTGTTTAATCAATCTGGTGAAGAGATTGTTGGTAACATGGTATTAATTACTTATTTAAAAACAAGCAAAAAGTTTTAAATTATTAGTGTATGATATTGATACTTTAAGCTTAATCACATGTACATATAAAATATTACTACTAACTAATTAAAAAAAAAACAAATAAATTTAAATGATGATTATCTCTTGAATTATTAGGTAAGTTATTGAAGTTGATATTTGAAAATTGTGAATTTGATGAAATTTAAATACATGATATCTCCTTTAACCAAGTAAATAATAGAATAGGGAGATTTAAAGGTAAATAATTTTACATTTGCGAGCCACGATATTTAGGCATGACTGCTTTACAAGTCATGTGGCCTAAGTGATCAGTGTCTATCCTTTCATTCACCCCGTTGTCGTGAGGTACCAAATTAATAAACATACCGATCATCAGACATAAAAAAGGCGATGCAAAATGGCAAACCCAAGCCTCTAGTCTCTATCCTTTCATTCACCCCATTACGTCACATAGAAGTGAACCATTAAATTTCGATCTCAAAAGAATAGTGAATTAAAGATGGTGGACACTCCAATTTGTTTAGGGTTCTAATTGCTTTTGTTAATAAAAATAAAAATTAAAAAAAAAAACAAAAAAAAAAAAATCAAGAGGTTGAGTTTGTGTGAAACTTGTTTGTTTGGATTGAAAAGTTTGAGTTGGATTGAAGAATTTGAATTGGACTTAAAATTTGAAGTTGAAATTTAAAGAAAATTAAAACCCTTTTTGGTTAAAGGTTATTTAGATTTAAACTCTATAAATATAGACCTACATCAAGCAGCAAAACATATATTATAGAAAAACACACGAAAGCAGTCAGAAAATACAAAAATTTTTAAGGAAATTTTTGGTTTGAAAAAAGGATTTGTAGTTTTCTAGAAATTTTCTAAAAAATTTTCAGATTTTGGCATAATTTTCCAACGAAACTTGCACTTTTCAACAAAATTCTCCAGATTTCGATGCACTTCCTCAGTTTTCAGTGAGTATTCTAGTGAAACATGAAGTTTTCATCAGTGTTTTTTGAATGGTTGAGTTTTTCAATCAACATTCAACCAATTCTAAAAAGAGGTTAGAAAAGCAATGGGCTAAAAGTGGGGTAGAAAAATTTTTTTTGCCTTTTATATTCAGGCTTAAACAGTAGCGTTTTGGAGGTTAAGCAACCTTCAGGATCCGCACATTTTTCAGTGGATGACCTGATGCCGGGAAATGATGGTTGAGATATTAAAAATTAATGGCAAACTGAAAAACTTATAGAGAAGACATCTCACAAGTATTTGAATAATGGCAAAATATGATTATTGGATTAAAAAAGATAAAAGTTCACCACCAAAACTAGACACTAAGGGATACAGAAACTCTACTCTAAAAATTCTAATTAAGGGTACAGAACAATAGAAGTTCACCATTTTAAGGAAATCCACCGAAAAGATACAAAACTTGAAGAATAATCTAAAAGATTGCTTAAGAATAAAGAAAACTCTATTCTTTCCCCTACCAAAGAATAACAGAAAATAAATAGGCTAGGAACATCCTTTCAAGCATGGGAACTTCACAGATTGAATTGCTAGAATCGTGCCTAAAATCATAGAATTTACATGTGAACACAATAATCTATAATATGAACACAATTATCTGCCCATTTACTTCTACAAATTATATGATAATGAATCTGACCACAATCCTATCCATTTTTATACTATTCTTTTCCAGCTAGTGTGAACACAATCTCTCTATTTCAACTCACCTTATTTTTGTATTTGTTTAGTGGATTTGGACTAATGATAAACCATCTTATTTTTGGATAAGTCCTCCTTAGTCTCAGCCCAAGTTGTAAGATGTGTTGACACTCTGATGTCATGATTCAACCTGTAATGTCGTGACCTGTGACTTGCTCCTTAGTTGTAGTTGAAAGGAGCCATTTCAGTTGCTTTCTTTTCTTACAGTTGAGCTGAGCCACTTTTCTGTTTTGGTATTTTATATTATAGTATATTATTTATTGTATTATTTTAAGGCATTTTTGCAAGATTAAATTTTAGGAAAAAATTAAAAAATTAAATAAAAAACAAAAATAAAACATTAATAGTTTTTTTTAGAATAAATAATAATTATCCAATGATGCAATTTTTAGAAATTTTAAAAGGTTAATTTCTATAAAATTCCTAGGTAAAATTTTTTTTTAAATTTGTCCCAAGTGGTGGAATAATTTAGATAAAGTTTCAATGATAACAATTAATATTTATTTTCAATTTTAAAAAAATAAAAAAAGGTTTAATAAAAATTTTAGAATTAAATATTAATTAGCCAATGATGAGATTCTTAAAAATTTCAAATGATAAATTTTTTAAGAAATCTCTAGGTGAGAAATTTCTCTAAATTTATCTCAAATGATGAAATAATTTAGATAAAATTTTAATAAAAGTAATTGTATTTTTTTCAAATAAAAAATGTAACTTAAAAATTTTTGGTTGAAATATTTGATAATTATCTAAGGATGAGAATGTTAGAAATTTCAAATGGTAAATTTCGTAAAAAATCTCTATGTGAGAAATTTCTTTAAATTTATCCCAATAGTAGAAGAATTTAAATGAAACTTTAAAAAATAATTGTTATATTATTTTCTTTTCGAAGATAAGATAAAAAAAAAAAGAAAATTTCTAAATAGACCTAAATTATGAAAAATTTAGAAATTAAAAAGAAAATTTTTAAATAGGCCCAACTGGTTAAAAATTTAGAAATGAAAATAAAAATAAAAATAAATTCCAAGGATGAAATTCTTAGTAATCACAAATGGATGATTATCTAAAAAATTTATAGGTGATAAGATATTTCTAATCTGGCCTAAATGGTGAAAGAATTAGATATATTTTCAATAAAAAAACTAAAATAAAAAAATGATTAAACATTTTTAGGACGAAAAAGCCTTTTCAAGAAAACAAATGGGATTCTTAAATACTTTTGAAGTGAGGAAGTATTTTTAAGAATTCTACCAGATTATTGATGGAAAAATTTTAAGAATTATTTTTAAAATGAAATTTAAGACCATTAGAATCAAGACCTTAGGATAATTTAAAATAAAATGGTACTATCGTTTGGATGGGCATGTGGAGGTACTATAATATTTTCCATATGTAACCGAACTCATGAATCTTGTTTTGATTAGTAGATCGGAACTTATTTTTTTAGGGACATTTAGTCAAGCTTAAGAGCTCTTTAAAAGGATAGATTCATTAGGTGGCCAATCGTACCTAGTTAAAAAAGATTGGTGACGACTCCTTAAGTTGTGTCTAACTATAGATTTACGAATCTATATGTTATGACAGTTTGGCAATTCCACTGAGGACGCATAGAGATTCAAGTCATAAATTTTAAATTTATCCTATCCTATGATCTAATGGTTTTAAAATGTAAAGATTCTGTTATTTGTTCATTAACAAATTTTTTTTTTGTCTTGATTTATGGGGTTGACAATTATATGTTCCTTCACACACACTATCATATGTATTTGCATTACATGAACTCTATACCTATGCTCTGTCCCTGTTAGAAGGGAGTAAAGTACCTACACTTTTGTGAAATAATAATCTCTGCAATGGCTAGTGAAATATTTCCATTCAAATTGAGTATTTTCCATTGGTAGCCTGTGATGGGTGAAGATTGGAATACCTTACTTGTCTGTGATGGACAATGACATAAAAAACAATTTAGGAACAGTTAGTAGTCAAAATCACTTAGCTTAGCATATAATCCATGCTTAAAAGGCTAGCTTTAAGATAAAGCCTTTCCTACCCGTTGATAGACTTAACTTGAAGTTAGGACACAAAAAGGAACAATTTGTGTGATATATTGATTATCTAACTATTTTATTTATTTGACTTGTGTATTTGCATCATTTCAATTAGTGCTTGCATTAGCATTTAATTCCAAGTATCATTTTCATTGTCATGTGTAACATTATGCAATTGCATCATTTTCATATAGGGAATATTTGCGACATATTAGTTATTTATAGATCAAATTTCATACCTACATCTATGTAAAATGATAGTTATGTGGCAAATATTAGTACATTCCATTCATGCATTAAAATACCATACATAAAAGCATAACATCTCTAATAATGATATAATTGTGGTACTTAAAGTTTAATGATAGCTCCACCAAGCAAGAACCCTACATAATCCACTCACCAATACAATACAAAAGCTCGAGCCAAACAAATAGAACAAGAAAATTCCAATTACCTTGAGAAGATAAAGGAGCTCAAGAAAAGCTTAAAGGGGAATGGAGTAAGATTCTGAAGGTTTTGAATAAGTTAAACAAAAGGAAGGGTATAGCAAAAAATACTAGCCAACAAGACCATCCATTGCAAAAGGTAACTGACCCTTTATATCCTCCTAGTTATGGGCCACATCAAGCCCAATCCATACAAGATGCACCACTATAGTAGTTCACATACCTTCTAGGATATACATACCCTAGAATGTCATCAACTTCAAATCTAGGGCATTACCAAGGCTATATAAATTTTGTCTTTACTGAGAAGGTAGTGGAACCAATCTAGGTCCCTAATCTAGATGATCCAAAAGAAAAAAAAAATTAAAACCAAAAGGGGCGAGTCACTGGGGGACTCAATAGTTGATAAGAAGATGTATATGCTCGAGAAACGGTTACGAGCAATAAAGGAAATTGGTTTTTATGATTTCATGGATGCTGCTGGACTTTGTTTAGTCCCAGATGTTATTATTCCTCCAAAGTTCATGATACTGGAGTTTAAAAAATATAAAGGTATAAAATGTCCAAATACCTATATTACTATGTATTATCACAAAATAACTACCCATGCTAATAATGAAAAGCTGTTAATGCACGTATTCTAAGACAACCTTACTAACTCTGTTGTTAAATGGTATGTTCAATTGGACAGATCCCTTATTCAGTCTTGAAGTGATATGGCCTATGACTTTATCAGTTAATAACGACATATCATAAATTTAGCTCTTGATTGCTATTCTTTGTAGAATATAAAGAAGAAGGGAACTGAATCATTCAAAGAGTATACCCAGAGTAAAAGAATATAGTTACTCAAGTTTAGCATTTTTTAATTGAGAAAAAAATCATTGTATTTTTTGTGAGCATTTTAAAATCTTCTTATTATGAAAAGATGATAGAGAATGCAACAAAAAAATTTATCAACATGGTGATCTCAAACGAAATCATTTATAATGCCATTAAAAATGATAAGTTAAAAGGAGGAGAAGCTCTCACTAAAAAAGCCCCAAAGAAAAAAAAGACTGAAGCTCAACCTATGAGCTTTGAAAGACAATAGTTTAGGGGTTATCAACCCTATCCATAATAAGATTACTTTCCATACTACCTTGTTATGAATAATACTTCACTTTACCTATACCAGCCAACCCCATAGCCATCTTACCCACTAACATATCAACCATAAGCTCTCATATATAGTCCAACACTCAACCTCTTACAAGACCGATCCATCATGCTAACCTAATAAGTAGTTCACGAGAGCTACGAACTACTTGAAAAAAATTCGTATTTGACCCAATCTCCATGACTTGTATGAAATTATACTGAAAACTCTACAACAACCACTTAACTACATTTAATTACACTTAATTGCTCTTATCCGTTTGGAGCTACTCAAGCCACTTTATCCCAAGTGATATGATCTTACAGCTCACTATGACTACCATTATGAAATTACTGATCATTTCACTAAGAATTGCATTGCCCTAAAGCATAAGGTGTAATAACTGATCAAAGATGGAATGACAAACTTTGATACAGGAAGGATAATGATAATACCAAATGTTAGTGGTAATTTTTGCCTAACCATATTATGAATGCTTTGAATGTGGATATGGAGTATCACATGAAGAAAAAAGTGAAAAAAATTAAGACTCTTCCCAGTTAGCTATTTGATGATTTGTATGAAGTTAATATGATATAGCTGGTAGATCATCGCAATTATCATGGAGAATATGTATTAAAGGAAAACTATAAATATCATCATAAGGCAATTGGCCATTCCATTGAAACTTATGAGCAATTTTGCTAAGAGGTATAGAAGCTTATGAATTCTTAGCAAATTGAGATTTATGAAAAAGGGAAGACCTTAAAAAATACTGAAGTGTCTATGGCCGATAAGCCATCAAAATTGGTTACAAGACCACTAACAATTTATTATAGGGAGAAACCACGGTCGATTATGGACAAACTCATCCTCATGCCACTAACTTTTAAAGTCTTTGCTCTATTTTTCTATAAGGATGATAAAGCTGTGCCATAGAGATATGGCTGTGATATGATAATCCAGGGGTAAGAAAAGAATACACCAAAGTCTGATGCTATCAATATAATTGGTGTAAGGGATATAACCTAAAGTGAAAGATGTTATACATAAAAAATGCTAGACACTTAAAGACAAAGATGCTATACTCTAAAAATGCTAGACAGGATTAGGAAAAAAAAATAGCTTAGGTAGGGGAAGAATAGATGCCTGAAAAAGAATGTCAAAAGCCAGTGTTAGAAAAATAAGCTTATGAATTCTTGAAGTTGGTAAAGTACAGTGAATATTTTATGGTTGAATAATTGAATAAGATACCAGCATGAATCTTGTTGCTATCATTATTATTAGATTTTGAACCATATTAAAATGCTTAGCTGAAGGTATTAAACTAGGTATTTATGGCACATAATGTGTCTATTGAGTATGTGAATCACTTAGCTAGAAACTTGGTTATGTCGAACTATATAACATTTAACGATGATGAAATTTCTCTAAAAAAAAGAAAAAGTACCAAGGCTCTACATATCACTATTAAATACAAAAGTCATATTATAAACAAGATCTTTATCGATAATGGCTCTGCTATTAATGTCATACCTATATCAACTTTGGCAAGGCTACCTATTGATTATTCACGTATGAAGAGTAGCCACATGGTTGTTCAAGCTTTCGATAGGATCGAGCATAAAGTTTTGAGAGATATTGAGATAACCTTACATATTGGGCCATGCATGTTTAATATAAAATTTTAGGTGATGGATATTTCTCCATCTGATAGCTATTTGTTGGGAAGGCTATGGATTCACATGACAAGTGATGTTCTTTCTACTTTGAATCAAAAAATCAAGTTTAACGTGGAAAGTCAATTGGTGGTAGTATTTGAAAAGAAAGATATGCTTGTGACTTAGTCATTGAATGCCTTATATGTGGAGGCTATTGAAGAAGCTTTGGAATGTTATTATTTGATCCTTTGAACTGATCAATTCTATGGGCAGAAGATCTAAAAATCAATAATTTTAAAAAAATAGTGGTGAGTCAAATCATCAACAAAGGTTGATATCTTTGAGCAGGATTAGGTAAAAAATTACAAGAAATAAGAGAGCGTTTAGCAATAATTGATAACAACGAGAGGTTGGGCCTAGGTTATGAGGCAGAAAGATGGAAGATAAGAAGAAAACAAGCAAACAGGAGAGAAAGAATAATGGTGGAGCCAAAAGACTATGAATTGAATACTATGCCAATTGTTATCCCACACCTCAATGATACTTTCAAACTTGGAGTATTCATCTACTCAGATACAGAAGACGATTTTAAACTGAGCATGGAGGAGGCATTAGCTGAATTGTTCATCCATGCAATTAGAGATGAAAAATGGCATAAATAAAAAATATGGGTCCATTCTTGTTCGCTAGGTTATGAGCTAAACAATTGAAGCATCATTGAAATGCCTACTATCCTTAAAAGCATTTCAATATAATTGTACATCCCAACAGCTTATGCCTAAAAGCATTGGAATGATCTTTTATGTATGGGTCATTTATTCGTTATTATTTTAATAAAGATTAAGAATGATGCATTTTCATTCATTTTTTTTGTTGCTCTTATTTTTTATTTTCTCAACACATCTTACCAACATATCTAATTTTATTCAATTTCAGGTCCCTAAAAAAATGAGGATAATTATGATAATGATCAAGGGGTTAATTTTAAAATTTTGATTAACATTGATAAACTTGATAACAAATCTGAGTTTGAGGAATATGCTCTCTCTCCAGACTTAATAAGATTAATTAAGCAAGAAAATAAACTAATTGAGCCTCATCAAGAGATAATTGAATTGGTAAACTTAAAAAATGAGAAGAATAAGAAGGAGGTTAAAATTGGTATCTCATTTTCATCGATAAAATGGCAAAGATTGAAATATTTACTTTGAGAATTCGTACATGTGTTTGTTTGGTCTTATCAAGATATGCCTAAGTTTAGCACAAAAATAGTGAAACATAAATTGCCCTTAAAGCTAGAATGTAAACCAATCCAACAGAAACTAAAATGAATGAAGCATGAAATGTTGCTAAAGATTAAAGAAAAGGTGAAAAAGTAGTTTGATATAGGTTTCTTATAAGTAGCTAAGTTCTAGAATGAGCCAACATAGTACTAGTCCTTAAGAAAAATGAAAATATACGAATGTGTGTAGATTACTATGACTTGAATAGGATTAGCCCAAAGAATAACTTTCTTTTGCTTCATATTAACACACTGATAGATAATACGATCAAACATTCTATGTTTTCCTTTATGGATTGGTTTTTAGGATATAATCAGATAAAAATGTCTTAAGATGATAGGGTAAAAACCACTTTTATGACTATGTAAGGTATATTTTACTATAAAGTTACGCCCTTTAGCTTAAAGAATGTTGAAGCAAATTATCAATGAGTCATGGTGACACTTTTCTATGACATAATGCATAAAAAAATTGAGGTATATGTAAATGATATGATTGTGAAACCTCGTGAAGGAAAAGATCATGTTATCAACCTTAAAAAATTATTTGAGAAGTTAAGAAAATTTTAACTCAAGTTGAATCCAGCCAAATGTACATCGAGGCAAAGCTAGAAAAGTTGTTAGGTTTCATGGTTAATAAAAGGGGGATTGAAGTTAATCCAAATGAAATACGAGCTATTCAAAATTTGTCACCTTCAAGTACATTAAAAAAAGTTCAAGGTTTTTTAGGTAGATTAAATTACATTTTTTGATTTATTTCTTAGCTTACCTGTAAATGTGATCCTATTTTCAAACTTCTTTGCAAGAATAATCTTAGATAATGGAATGAGAAATGCCAAGAAGCTTTTGATAAAATTAAGAAGTACTTGTCAATTCTTGTAGTCTTGGTACCACCTATTCTAAAGAGACTTGTGATCTTATATTTAACAATGTACAAGAAGTCAATAAGATGTGTACAGGGATAGCAAAATGAGTTTAGCAGAAAAAAAAGAACTATTTACTACCTGAGTAAGAAGTTTATAGAATATGAGTCTAAGTATTCATTTTTTAGAGAAAATGTGTTGTACATTAGCTTGGACAGCCAAAAGACTTAGACAGTACATGCTCTATCATACTACCTAAGCTTATAGCAAAACTAGATCCAATTAAATATATCTTTGAGAAGCTTTTATTGTCTGAAAGAATTACGAGATGACAAGTAATGCTTTCAAAATATGACATCGTGTATGTGAGCTAGAAGGCAATCAAAAGAAATGCTATAGTCGAGTTTCTCATAGATCATGCTACCAAAGATTATGAGCCAATGAGGTTGAAATTTTTTGATGAAGATTTGATGACTTTTTCCTAACTTGAAAAAGAAGAGCATGATGAGAAGTGGTGGAGAATGCACTTTGATAGAGTTGCCAATATCTTGGGACATGGAATTAGGGCAATTTTGATTTCTCTAGAAGAACACTATTATCCTATAATAGTGAGGTTTAATTTCAATTGCATAAATAACATTACTGAATATGAGGCATGTGCTATGGGTTTACAAGCTACTATAAATAAAAGGATTAAAGTATTGAAAGTGTTTGAAGACTTAGCTCTAGTTATATATCATTGAAAAAAAATGGAAAATGAAAGATTCGAAACCTATTCCATATCACATGTATATCTTAGAGTTGGTTAAATAGTTAAAAAAAATTCAGTTTGATCATTTATCTCATGAAGAGCATCTGATTGCTGATGTTTTGCCTACGCTGGCAATAATGATCCAAATTAGTGATAACACCAATATTTAGCCTATCAAGCTAGATATTAAAGATATGTTAGTTCATTGTTCTAATGTAGAAGAGAAAGAAGATAAAAAATCGTGATATTATGATATCTTGCAGTACATTAAGAATCAATAATTCCCAGACCAAGCAACTGAAAATGATAAAAAAAAGTTATCTGGAGACTAGCTATGAGTTTCTTTCTCGATGATGTCTCGTATAAAATTAGCCATGATTAAGTATTATTAAAATGAGTAATGCAGTTAAGGTAAGAAAGATTATTGAGGAGATGCATGATAGAATATGTGGAGCTTATGCAAATGGACATATAGTGGCAAGATAGATCATGAAAGCTGGGTACTATTGGTTGACAATGGAAAACAACTACATTGATTATGCCTAAAAATGTCATAAGTGCTAGATCTATGCTAATAAGATCCATGCTCCACCGACTACTTTACATGTTTTGGCACCACCTTGGCCATTCTCCATGTGGGGCATGAATGTCATTATTCTAATTACCCTAAAGGCTTCTAATAGGCATATGTTCATTTTCGTGATGATAGATTATTTCATAAAATGGGTGAAAACAGCTTCATTTGAAAGTGTGACACGATTTGTGATCTACAAATTCATAAAGAGAGAAGTCATTTATAGATATAGACTTTCAGAAATGATCATTTTAGATAATGCCAAAAATCTAAATAGTAAGATAATAAAGGAAATATATGCCTAATACAAGATCAAACATCATAATTCAGCATCATATTGCCCAAAAATGAATTAGGTAGTTAAGATAGCAAACAATAATATAAAAAGAATTCTTGAGAAGATGATCGAAACCTATAAAGATGGCATGAGAAATTGCCATTTACCCTTTATGCTTATTGAATATCAATACGTACCTCTACTAGGATAAACCCAATTTCTTTGATTTATGGGATGGAAGCCTTATTGTCGGTGAAAGTAAAAATTTTATCCTTAAAAGTTTTAAAAAAAGTGAGATTGAAAGAGGCTGAATGAATTCGAGAGCATTACGAGTAGTTGAATTTCATTGAAAAAAAGATATTGACAAAGCTGTGTCATGGTCGACCATATTAAAGAAGAATAATGAGAGCTCATGATAAAAAGATCCAACCTTATTATTTTTGAAAAGGAGAGTTGGTTTTGAAAAGAATTCTTCCAAGCTACCATGATAATAAAAGAAAGTCAACTCCAAATTGAGAAGGGCCATATGTTATGAAAAGAGCTTTCTCGGGTAGAGCATTAGTATTAGCAGAGATAGATGGAGATGATTTGTTCAATCCAATAAATTATGATGCTGTGAAAAAATACTACACTTAAAAAAGAAAAAAAATAAAGAAAAGAGAAATGCAAAAATGGAAAAAAAGAGGACTGAAATTGAAAACCTTAAAGGGCAGTTTAAGTCAAAGGAGGTCCATTTAAGTTGAAAACCTAAAAAAATGGCTTAGATGAGAAGGGTACAACATCAAATTTAAGAATTCACTAGCATAAAGGCTAGCATGTTTTGATGAGCTCTAAATTGTTAGGTGCATCAGGTGGTTAAGTTTTTTGAAAAAACTTGAAAATGTATTATCGTGATTATTTGATTGTTTATTTTGGGCATTGTTGCCCTATACCCATTTTGTAACTAATCTTTTTTATTAATGGCCAAAGTTGTTTTACCATTTTTTTAAGAGATATTTCATTTCTTTCCTTGTGTCTCTCTTTTGATGATTATCTTTCATTTATTCTTAATCTATCCCTTAGTTTTTCCCTTAATACCTTGCAGTGAAAAAAATGTGTGATTATATTTTTACTTTTTAAAATTGAAATAATGATTGATAAATGAATAATAGTATGAAAGATTTCTATATTACCTTAGAAAGGTTGAGAGTGATACAGGTAAATACGAAATGTTCAATTCTTGGTAGGGATATTGAATATGGAGAAAAAAGATTTCTTTAAAAAAAATAAGAAGAATATAAGAATTGAATGAGAGGGATGATCGAGAATTAAATCAATTTGGTCTTAGTGCTTAAAGATTGAAGAGTTCAAAATCCAAAAAGAAGAGAATTGAGAATCTGTGTACCATAATTAAAAAGAAATTAATCAATTGACATTTGCATAATATGCATTGTATTTAAGAATGTCTAATGCATGAATTTAGGAAGCAGGGATATTGCAAGATCTCATATGAAGAAGATATATATGAAAACTTTCCAATGAAATAATTTTAAATTCTCATTTGAAAAAAAAAAAGACTTAAGAGGTAAAATTTTGATCTTTGCAAAAAGGATATTTCTCAATGTTAAGAATGATTTGTAAGGCTTCCAAACATAATCTCCTATTATTTCTTTTGTTGATCTATAAGACTTTTAAACATGATTATTGAAGAGCCTTATTTATTTTTTAAAAATTGTTGGGCCTCTGTTTGGAAGAGCATTATTTTTCAAAGTCATTGAACCTCTGTTTAGAATAGCCTTGTTTATTTTTCAAAGTTGTTGAGCCTTTGTTTAGAGGAGCCTTATTTATTTTTCAAAGTTATTGAGCTTCTGTTTAAAGGAGCCTTATTTATATTTCAAAGTTGTTGAGCCTCTGTTTAGAGGAACTTTATTTATTTTTCTAAAGTCGTTGAGCCTCTATTTAGATGAGATTATTTTTTAAAATCGTTAAACCTCTGCTTAGAGGAGTTTTATTTATTTTTCTAAAGTCGTTAAGCTTCTATTTAGAGGAGCTTTATTTTTTAAAATCGTTAAGCCTCTGTTTAGAGGAGTTTTATTTATTTTTCTAAAGTCGTTAAGCTTTTGTTTAGAGGAGCTTTATTTTTTAAAGTCATTCAACCCTGCTTAGAGGAGCTTTATTTATTTTTCTAAAGTCGTTGAGCCTTTGTTTAGAAGAGCTTTATTTTTCAAAGTCATTGAACTTCTGTTTAGAAGAGTCTTATTTATTTTTCAAAGTTGTTGAGCCTCTGTTTAGAGGAGCCTTATTTATTTTTCAAAATCGTTAAACCTCTACTTAGAGGAGCTTTATTTATTTTTCTAAAGTCATTGAGCTTTTGTTTAGAGGAGCTTTATTTTTAAAAGTCGTTAAGCATCTACTTAGAAGAGCTTTATTTAATTTTTTAAAGTTGTTAAACCTCTATTTAGAGGAGCCTTATTTACTTTTCCAAAGTTGTTAAGCCTCCGCTTAGATGAGTTTTATTTATTTTTCTAAAATCATTGAGCCTCTATTGAAAGGAGCTATATTTACTATTCCAAAGTCATTGAGCTTCTGTTAAGAAAAGCTTTTCTGTTCTTCAAAGCGTTAAACCTTTATTTAGAGAAATTTTTATGTTATTCAAGAAGTTTGAGTTTGCTTAAAAAAAAAAAGAGAGAAAAAAGTGTCGAGTTGATTTCTGATTAGGTGTCTACATTTTTGCACAATTCTTGTTTCACAAAAAGCACATAAATAGGGGCAACTGTAGATGTTCCAATTTGTATGGTGTTCTAATTGTTTTTTTTAATAAAAATAAAAATAAAAAATAAACAAAAAAGGAAAAATCAATAGTTTGAGTTTGTGTGAAACTTGTTTGTTTGGATTGAAGAGTTTGAATTGGACTGAAAAGTTTGAATTAGACTTAAATTTTGGAGTTAAAATTTAAAAGAAATTAAAACTCTTTTTGGTTTAAGTTTCTTTGGATTTAAACTCTATAAATATAGACCCACACCAAGCAACAAAACACAGATTAGAGAAAAACACAAGAAAGTAGCCAGAAAATAAAAAAAAAAATTTAGGAAAATTTTTGGTTTGAAAAAAAAATTTACAGTTTTCTGGAAATTTTCCAGAAAATTTTCATATCCCGAAATAATTTTTTTGCAAAACTTGCACTTTCTGGCAAAATTCTTTAGATTCCAATGCATTTCCCCAGTTTTCGATGAGTATTCTGGTGAAACTTGAAGTTTCCGTCACCATTGTCTTGATTGGTTGAATTTTTCGACCGACATTTAACCAATTCTAGAGAAAGGTTAGAGAAGCAATTGGCTAGGAAAGACAAAGAGGAAAAATGGGGTAAAATTTTTTTTTTGCCTTTTATATTCAAGCTTAAACGACAACGTTTTAAGGTTAAGCAGTCCCAAGAATCCACGCGTTTTCCAGTGGGTGACCCAACCCATAGCGTCGTGACCTACGACCCGCTCTTTAGCTGCAGCCAAGCCGAGTCGTGAGTCAAGCCGTTTCAACCGCTCTCCCTTCTTACAACCGAGCCAGTTCTCTAGTCAAGCCAAGTTGCTTTCTTGTTTTTGTATTTTATTTTATTTTATTAATTTTAAGTTATTTTTGCATGATTAAATTTTAGAAAAAAATTAAATAAATTAAATAAAAAACAAAAATAAAACATTAATAAAATTTTTTGAGAATAAATAATAATTATCTAATGATGAAATTTTTAGAAATTTTAAAAGGTTAATTTCTATAAAATTTTTATGTGAGAAATTTTTCTAAATTTATCTCAAATAGTGAAATAATTTAGATAAAATTTTAATAATAATAATTAATATTTATTTTTAATTTTAAAAGATAAAAATTTTAATAAAAATTTTAGAAATAAATACTAATTACTTAATGATGAGATTCTTAAAAATTTCAAATGACAAAATTTTTAAGAAATCTCTAGGTGAGAAATTTCTCTAAATTTATCTCAAATAATGAAATAATTTAGATGAAATTTTAATAAAAATAATTGTATTATTTTCCAAATAAAAAAATATAATTTAAAAATTTTTGGTTGAAAATATTTGACAATTATCAAAGGATGAGAATCTTAAAAATTTCATATAGTAAATTTTATAATAAATTTTTAGGTGAGAAATTTCTTAAAAGTTTGTTCTGAATGGTGAAAGAATTTAAACAAAACTTCAACAAATAATTGTCATATTATTTTTTTCCAAAGATAAGATAAAAAAATTTTAAATAGACCCAACTAGTGAAAATTTAGAAATTAAAAAGAAAATTTCTAAATAGGCCCATATAGTGAAAAATTTAGAAATGAAAATAAAAAATAAAAATAAATTCTAATAATGAAATTCTTAATAATCGTAAATGGATAATTATATAAGAAATTTTTAGGCGAGAAGATATTTCTAATATAGCTCAAATGATTGAAGAATTAGATATATTTTCAGTAAAAAAATTAAAATAAAAAATGATTAAACCTTTTTTCTGACAACGGAGCCTTTTCAAGAAAATAAATGAGATTTTTGAATACTTTTGTAATGAGAAAATATTTTTAAAAATGCTACCAAATTGATAGAGAAATCTCAAGAATTGTTTCCAATATTAAATTTAAGACCAATAGATTCAAAACCTTAGGATAATTTAAAATAAAATGATACTATCTTTCGGATAAGTATGTGGGGGTGTTATAACCTTCCTCATATGTAATTGAACTTTAGAATCCTATTCTGATTAGTAAACTAGAACCTATTCTTTTAAGGACCCTTAGTCAAGCTTAAGAGTTTCTTAAAATAATAGATTTATTAGGTAGCCAATCACATCTATTTAGAAAAGATTAATAGCTACTCCTTAAATTGTGTCTAGTTATAGATTTACAGATATATATGTTATGGCAAAAAGTAGTCATTGACAAGCAATAATTACACATGAAAGGAATAAGAGACTCTCCAATTAAGTGGGGACTGAGAATGCTAATTATTCAGGGGTACTTTTTCAGCTGATCAAATTTGCGTAAGTTGTTTATATATAGTTAGAGCTTTAGCCTTCATTTCTCTTCATCGTTCTCTTTGTAGTATTTTTTCATAAGAGAAAACCCCAAGGATAGGAGCTTGAAGTTGAAGAAATTTAAGCAGTCTTTGCTTTGATGATCCATGGAGAACAAGGGGGACAAAACTACTGAATTATCTGATGGTCATGAGGCTGAAGCCATCAACTACAGAGGAATTAAAGCCATGCCTTTCATCATTGGTAAGATTTCCAAATGAAATTAAAATTTTACATGTTTGATTCGATCTTCTCTAATATATATTGTGATCAAATATGCAGGAAATGAGACCTTCGAGAAGATTGGCACCATGGGGACTATATCAAACTTGCTGGTGTATCTAACGAGTGTGTTCAACATGAAGAGCATCACGGCTGCAACGCTTATCAATGTCTTCCAGGGCACCTCAAACATGGCTCCTTTGCTTGGTGCTTTCCTCTCTGACACTTACTTTGGACGTTACAAAACCCTGGCCTTTGCTTCCACTGCCTCTTTCTTGGTACTTCCATTGCCTCTTTCTTTAATCATAGTACATCGAATTATTGTCCTTTTCTGCTAGATCATTTTCAAAGTAAGAAAACATTTTTTTTTGTGTGTTGTTCTTTCAAGGGAATGGCTGTTTTAACACTAACAGCGGCAATCTCCAAATTCCACCCTCCGAAATGTTCAACGTCAGATATCAGCACATGTGTTGGACCAACAACCTGGGAATTAGCCTTCCTATTAAGTGGTTTCGGCTTCTTAGTCATTGGAGCTGGAGGCATCAGGCCTTGTAACTTGGCCTTCGGAGCAGACCAGTTTAATCCTGCTACCGAATCCGGTCAGAAAGGTATCAACAGTTTTTTCAATTGGTACTACTTCACCTTCACATTTGCTGTCATGGTATCTGCAACTCTTATTGTCTACATTCAAACAAGTGTGAGTTGGGCAATTGGGCTAGGAATTCCTGCAGGCTTAATGTTCTTTTCGTGTATGCTATTCTTCTTGGGATCAAGCCTTTATGTCAAAGTGAAACCTGAGGGTAGCCCTTTAACTAGTGTGGCACAAGTTCTAGTTGCTGCCACAAAGAAGCGAAAGTTGAAGCTGCCTGATGAACCCAGCCTCTCCCTTTTTAACTATATGCCATACAATTCAATCAACTCCAAGCTTCCCCACACCGATCAATTCAGGTGATAACTTAATTTGTTTGGACATGAATATGTTTTAGAAAACGAGTGTTTTTAGGCCCAAGATATATGATTTATTAATTCAAACCTGAAAGCCTACTAATGGTAACATTTAACTCTATGATGGTGACAACAGATTGCTTGACAAGTCAGCCATAATGATTCCTGGGGACCAAATAAATTCCGATGGGGCAGCAGTCAACCAATGGAAACTTTGCAGCATCCAACAAGTGGAAGAAGTAAAATGTTTGGTGAGAGTGATGCCAATATGGGCATCATCCATTATTTTTCTTACTGCTATTATCCAACAAGACACCTATGCAGTTTTCCAAGCACTTCAATCTGACAGAAGGCTCGGCAATGGCGGCTTCACGGTACCTGCTGCATCTTACGCAATCTTTGCAATGCTAAGCCTCACATTGTCGATTCCTATATATGACCGTCTGATGGTTCCTTCTCTTCGGAAACTCACTGGCAAACAAGGTGGGATAACATTGCTACAAAGAATGGGAATTGGGAATCTTTTATCACTTATCACAATGCTTGTCTCTGGTTTAGTTGAGGAGCATAGGAGGAATCTGGCTCTTACTAGGCCAACACTTGGAATTGCGCCAAAAGGGGGTGCAATATCATCTATGTCTGCATTGTGGCTAGTCCCTCAGCTGCTTCTCACAGGAATTTGTCAGTGTTTCGGTTGCATTGGTCATATTGAATTTTACTACAAGCAATTCCCTGAGAACATGAGAAGCATTGCTGGTTCTTTCTTCTTCTTAGGCCTTGCCGGGTCTAGTTACCTAAATGGCTTTCTTGTGTCCTTTATGCACCATATCACTGCAAGAACCAAAGCTGGGGACTGGTTACCTGAAGATCTTAACAAAGGGAAATTGGATTACTACTATTTCTTGATTGCTTCTTTAGGGTTCATCAACTTTATTTACTTCTTAGTCTGTGCAAAGTGGTACAGATACAAAGCTGATGATGGAAAAAAGCAGACCGAAAAAATTATTGTCTGAAAAGACAAGATTTTACTGCCTTTATGTTGATCATCAATAAGAAATAAGCAAAAGAAGGTGCAGTTATATAATATTAAATACCGTCCTGTCTGCAGTGTAATATCTGATCTCTTGTATTCTGAATTAATTATATCAAGAAGTCTAAGAATAAATTTCTCTTACGAAATTTGTATCTGATAATTTTATTGCATTTTCTATTTATTTATCGATGCAATTTGCATATTATAATATTAGACTAATGAATATTTGAATATTGAATTTCGTTTTTCCCCTCCGCTTGACTCTCCTGAGGATGCACTTTTGTTATTTCTCGATGACCCTAGCGAGCGACTACGCGAGACTACATCCATATCTCGCCAACTAGCTATAGAATATATTGCGTTGGATCCAAATGAATTTATTTTAGTACAATAGATTCTATAGGCTTTTCCCATGCCCTTCCGGAAGAAGCATTCTGAATCAATTATATCAATAAGTCTAAGAATAAATTTTAACTTCTGTGACAGAGCAGAATCTGGCATTTACATCAATTTCTTCCTTCCTGAAACTCAAATTTCTGGGGATTTAGATTTCCCAAGTCTTAATTCTGATAAGCAGTAGCAGTAAACTTTAATATGGAATCTATGGATCAGTAATTCCAACATCAAATCCACCTAGAATGGTTAGAATTACAAGTTATAAAAACTATTATTCCCCGTGTGCTTTTAGATGTTAAATTGTAAATATTATCCAGTGCTGGTGAAGATTGAACTCTTATTAATTTCATCTATTTTTCTTTTGAAATTGTTAATTTCCCAAATTTTATTATATTATAATTATAAATTATGTTAATAGAAATCATCTTACAGAATTCTTATACAAATGATAGAGAATGGGTACATAATTGAATGCTAAACTTGAAGATTGGAGGGTGACAATGAGCAAGACATTTGAACTTAGTTAACCCTTTAGTAGTGTCTCAAACCTGACAATTTTTTGCTTGACTTATGGGGTCTTCATTGGTAAATTCTTTCGTGTTGAGAAGAATTGCCCTTTTTTATTTTTTAATTTAATTTTTTATTTAAATTGTGAAATAATTTTATTATTATTTAATATAAATTATTATTTATCACAAAAATATTTTAATAATTATTTTTTTATTTTATAAATATTAAATATTTAAAATCTTTATTATATACAAATTTTAATATAATATCTTTAATGATAATTTTTCTCATCATTATTCAATTCACTGTCACCACTATATTTATATGCAAACATATAATTTCACTACTAATTTTAATTTTACCATTACAATAATCAATCGTATTTTCATCATTATTTTTAATTTTATCAAAATCAATTTCATCGTTCATCTAAATTGATCATAAGAAAATAGAATCAACAAAATACATTTCTTTCCTTTAAACTTAGAATAGATAATTTCTCTTTAATATTTAGTTTCATTTTTAATGCCTTTTCTTGTAATATAACAAAGAAAAATCCTCTTATCTCTTTTTTTTTCTTCCTCTTTCCTTTTTATAGAAGAGAAAGCATAGGACATCTCTAAATCATTCTACCTAAAACCCTTATAAAATTATTTTTATTTAAAAATTTCATAAACTTAGCTAAAAAATTTTCATTTAAGTTTAACACTACTCACACATTTATAATAAGAAGTCGGAAGTGAAGTCGAATTCATCATTGTACTATACTATGGATTATTATTGAATTTTGTTATTATACTTTAATTTCATTAAATTTTGTCACTATACTTTCAATGTGTTGACTATGGGTAATTCTATTGATACCCTATTTAAAGTTATATATACCGTACTTTTAAATACACTCTAATTTTAAAAATTATTTTTTTATTTATACTAAATACACTTCACCCTTTACTTTCTATTTTTCATTTCTAACATTTTTCTCTTCTTCTTTCTTCACTTTCTGAAATCAAACTTCTCAAAAATGAATATTCAAGAACTTTTGAAGTTTCTCAAAAATAGATATTTGAAAATCTTTAAGAGGACATTTCATTCATGAAATCTTAGATTTCAGGAGAAATTGTGATCCTCGAGAAAATGCGATACTCTAAATTTTTTTCTATTTTCAAGACATCTCATATTTAAATTCACTCGTTTGGTTAGAAAAATCCATATATATTAATTTCTGAATAATTACCATAATCTCCTTAACATATATGATGGCAACTTTTTATTAGTTTTTATTAATAATAAATACCTAAATGACAAATGATGCCTTTAACAGGAAAAGAAGATAAATATTTTATTTGATTGTTATTTTTATTTATAAAATATCATTAATAAAAAAATATTGTGAATTATTTAAGACGTTTTTTTTTTAGAAATGCCTTAAATAATCTATTTTTTTAAAAGGGATTATTTAAGGCATTTTTAATCCAAAAACGCCTTAAATAAATACCATTTAAAAAATATAAGAGGATTATTTAAGGCTTTTTTATCCAAAAAACCTTAAATAATCTCTAATTTTTTTAAAGGAGATTATTTAAGGCAATTTTGATCCAAAAATGCTTTAATTAATCTTTAATATTTTTTAAAGGGGATTATTTGTGCGGGCACTTGCCTCGACCACCGTCGGCACAAACGAGCCCTTGGTTGGTGCAGATTGTTGCCTCGGATAGCTTTTTGGTAGGTGACGGTGTCACGAGCTCTGGTCTTAAACTAAACTCTATGTAGCCTTAGACTGGGAATGGACTCTGTATGCCTTAATCAACCTATGAAACAAGCGTGCAAGCACAAAACTAACATCGAAAGTTAGAATACGCAAGTTTAAGAATACAGGGGAATGCTGGAATGCTTTGTATATTACTAAATGGTGAATGCTTACAAATGAAGGTGGAGTGGCCCTCTATTTATAGTTAAGGCCTCAGCTCTGGTATGGTAGTTCTTAATATCAAAGGATTACATTTTTAAATTCAAAAATACAGATTACATCATGATCCTAAGGATTGACCAGTTCCCCCTCAGTTCTAGGCATGTGCTGCAGATCCTAAAGGCTTCTAGATGGTTTTGGGTCGACCCCTCTCTTAGGCCCACTTAGGTGCAGTGCGGGCATATTGTAAGTATGGTCTTGTGCTGCGGGTAGGCTTGACTATCGAGTGCGCAGTCATAATGCTTCTACCATGATTATTGCGTGAACCCCTGCTTCTATTTTTGATGCTCGAACCTTGGCCGCTAGGGCAATTTTTAGCTCATTGTGCACCCATGACCTTCCCACCCAAGGCATTTATCCGCCTCTCGATCATCATCGGCACCAAATGATGCTCGATGTATGTGTTACGGGCTTTGATCTTAAGCTAAACTCCGTGCAACCTTGGATGGGGAATTGACTTTGTCTGCCTAAGTCGGCTTACAAAACTCATGTGCTTAACATAATTCTAGCTTGTCAAAGATTGTGCTGCAGTACTGGGCTTTTCAAAAGCCCACAAAAAGTTAAAAATCGTCTGTGTTCAAGCATGCCCACACCTGGGTTTAACCATGTACTCATCCTTGATCATCAATGCCCATACTTGGGTCTGACTGTGTGCCTGTGTATCTTTCATCAGCACCTGCACTTAGGTTGGCTCAATTTTACTAAACCTAAACATCATGCCTAAGCCTTCGAAGTCCTGATCACTACTTGTACCACTATTTTAGTCTAGTTCCCTATGACCTGCGCCTCAAGTAGGCCTCAAGGCCTAGTCCTCATGGCTATCAGACCCTGTCATATTAGAACCCTTGGGCCTGGACTAGCTTACAGACCGTGACACATGCACATGCCTCGATCACTATCAGGACATATTAGCCTTTGGTCTCGATACATATTTTGACCATCATCAACAGATGCTGGCTTTTTGTGCAAGTAGTCATTGGAACACCATCGACACATGATGATTTGTGCACTACGCATGGGTATTATGGGCCCGAGCCATGCACCATACGAACCACAATCGAGCAGTAGATGGTTTTAGGCACATCTTCATATTTTTGTCATGCCAATGCCATTTTTACAACTTATAAATTCATATAAGCGCTTACCAACACCCATACCTAAGCTTGGCTCAATTATGCCGAACATGAATACTGTGCCTGAGCCTCTAATAGGCCTTAAGGCCTAGTCCCCCTAGCAGTCGGATCCTGTGCTGCTAGAACCCCTAGACCTAGACTAGCTTGTGGACCATGACACATGTACATGTTTTGACCACTGTTGGGACATGTTGGCTCTTAGTCTCAACATATGCTTCGACCATCATCGGTACATACTAACCTTTTGTACGGGTAATTTCCTCAAATAACATCGATACATGCTGGGTCGCACACTACGCAAGGGTATCCTAAGCCTAGCCGTGCCCCATGCATACCATGACTAAGTAATAGGTGGGTTCAAGCACATATTCATATTTATGCCATGCCAATGCCATTTTTATGGCTTGTAAATTCATATGAATGCTCACTAGCACCTGCACCTGAGCCTAAACCATCATCAACACATGTTGGCCCTTTGTGCGAGCAATTTCCTCGAACAACATTGGCACATGCTGGGTCGCACATCATTCTCGGGTATCCTGGGCCTTGGACGCGCACCATGTGCACCACAACCAAGCAGGAGGTAGGTTCAGGCACATCTTTATATTTCTGCCATTCCAATGCCATTTTTATGGCTTGTAAGTTCATATGAGCGCTTACCAACGCTCACACCTGAGCCTAGTTCAACCATGCCTAAGCCTCTTAAGTTTTGATCACTACCCATACTATTATTATGGGCTAATTCCCCATTACTTAGCCTTCAATAAGCCTCAAAGCCCAGTCTCTCTAACTGTCAGACCCTATCCCGCTAGAACCTTTAGGCCTAAACCGACTTGCTTACTAACTGTGACACAAGCATATACCTAGACCATCATTGGCACATGCTGGCCCTTAGTCTTAGCACATGTTTTTATCACCATTGGCACAAGCTAGCCCTTTATGTGGGCAATTCCTTCAAACACTATCAACACATGTTGGGTTACGCACTACACACGAGTATCCTAAGCCCAAACTATGCACCATATGCACCACTACCAGGTAGTTAGTGAGTTCAGGCACATCTTTATATTTTTGTAATCCAATACCATTTTTATGACTTGTAAATTCATATGAACGCTCCCCAATGCTCGTACTTGAGTTTGGTTTAATTCTGCTAAACATGAACACTGTGTCTGTCTGTTGAGTCCTGATCACTGCTTATACCATTGTTACGGGCTAGTTTATGCAACTTAGGCCTCAAGTAGGCCTCAAGGCTTGGACCCCTAGCTATTGGACCTTATCCCGCTAGAACCTCTGGGCTTGGACCAACTTGCTTGCTGACCGTGACACATGCACATGCTTCGACCACCATCGGGATATGTTAGCTTTTGGTCTCGACACATGCTTCGACCATCGTTGGCACATACTGACCTTTTGTGTAGGTAGTTTCCTCGAACACCATTGGCACATGCTAGGCCATGCACTACACACAGGTATCTTGAGCTCGGGCCATGCACTATATGCATTACGATCAGGTAGTATATGAGTTGAGGCACATCTTCATATTTCTACTATGCCAATGTCATTTTTATGACTTATAAATTCATATAATGATCATTTAAGCCTTCATGTGAAGTTTCATGGCAAGATGACTCATTTTTTATTTTTCATGATTTTTAAAATTTTTTAAGAGTTTTGACCCTAAATTTGGTATACATGATCTTTGTATTTTTGTTGGGTTGCACAAAAAAATTCAGCTAAAAAATTAAAGTGTAAAAAATTTTGTGGCCATTTAAAAAAAGTGTCCCCAATTGAAACACTTAAATGGCTACTAATTGCAAACTTATACAAGCTCTTATGTTTTTTAAGGGGGTGTGAGTCGTCAAGGTTTCTTAAGGGATAAGAGGCCAATATAAGCACCCATCACACATCATGTGCACACACCCCCCGGCCTCTCACCCTCAATTGTCGAAACCCTCAATGCTACCAATCAAGTTTTCTAGGGATGGTGCCCCAAGTAAAAAAATATGACACCAACACATGCCTGAGCCCAACATGTGCACCGTGGCTTGAAATCTAACTTTGACCAAGGCCTCAACCATTAACAACACATGCTGGCATATGGTGTGGGCACATGCCTCAACCATTATCGGTACAAGCTAATCTTTGGTATGGGCATTTGCCTCGACTACCATAAACACAAGTTGACTTTTAGTATAGGCACTCGTCTCAACCACCATCGACACATGTATGCCTCAATCAGCATTAGCACAATCGAAAATTGGTGTGAGTATATACCTCGATCAGCATCGACAAAAGATGATCTTTGGTGCGAAAAGTTACTTTGAACATTATCGACACATGCTGGGCCTTGGTGTGGGCACATGTCTCGACCACTATCAGCACCTGTGGACCCTCAATGCAGGATATGCTTGTTTGAAAAAAATGTCTCCATTTCATATACTTTAGTGTCTACTACTAGCATATCTGTAAAATCTCCCATACTCTTTAGGGGGTGGTTGTCCGACCATCTTTTTCCCTCGTGGGGTGTGTAGGTGTATGTGATGGGCCTATCATTGCATAAATCCATGGTAATGTCCCTGGAGCAAAATCTAAGCCTTGCATGCTTTCTAATTGTTTTGTCCGATGATTGGTTGCTATGATAACCCATAAGCACCCATGGCCTCGATCAACTGACGTGCATATAGAAAAGTGGTTCGACAGTGTTGAGCTCAAGCCTGTGCCTACGACTAATGTTGCCCTAAACCCTAGACCAAGTCTTTAAATCGGGTAACGACTTCCTAGGGTGGTGTAAGCAAAAACTACGATTGTGGGCTTAGCCTAGCCAAGGCTCTTAGGTATTTAGCGGTCTCATGGTCCTTTCTCATCAACCACAAAAATGCCTTGGCCTGGACAAGCCTATGCATGCAGTCGATGTTGCTTAAGACCTTAGGAACAAGTTCTTGAATCAGGTAATATCCCTCTAGGGTGGTGACAGAGGAGTTTGCCTGTTCAGTCTCGATCATACCAAACATTGGTGGTGTGTGTCGTTGTTGCTTGTTGAATGGCAGGGGTAACCTCATGGCCCTTGTTTGTGTTTTTCTTGTGTTAAACAGTTATGGCATGGCCTCGTAGGTCATTTTCTCCATTCGCTTATTAAGTAATCGATCGGGTAAGTTGTGGACTAGTATGCGTGAATGCTGCCACTTGTACACAATGGGCATATGAGTGATGTTATAGTTGTACATGTTAACAGGTTCCATGCTCAATGCATTGAACTGTCGATTCATCATCCTCTTCAATCTTTCCCTATATGGTCATCATACCTTGAGGGCACAATCGAGATCTTGTGCTGCATACCTAAATTGATGAAAATCAGATGTCTTGCCATCCCTCATCCGTCTTATGTCTTTAGAGGCTACGGGTCAGACTTCAATTATGCCCCGTGTATTAAGTGTGCCACCCAACCTTCATGTCTGCAATGGTGCACAAGTGTTCGATCGTGTTTTCATATGCAAAATGTTTTATAGGCGTAGGCTTTCGACCCTTATTTGTTTGATGCTATGCATTTCACGTGCTCAACATGCATGATACTTGTGCTTTTTGTTGGCTCTCTCCATCGTTCAGTCGGTGCATTAAGACCCATACGATGCCAACGTCCCAAAGAAATGCTACCTAGTTGATCCTGCCAATAGTCATATGCTTATCTCAAAGATTAAGTCATGCATGTGTAAGTATGAACTAGTTTATACTGTGAAACAGTGAATAGCTTATAAAATCAATTATAGTTTGTTTGATGGTATCTACTACTTGAATAACCGTAGTAATTCTAGAGCTAATACGTGCAACAAACCCTAACTTCTAAAAAAGATCCATTTATTAGATAAAAAATTGACATAGGCTTTGCTTATTACTTTGACGATTCATGATAACTCGATAGATCACACGTCCTTTGTGCCAATGACACATCATTCAAATTTTTACCCTATCAACTTTCAATAGTTATGATAGTAGCCTGCTATAGTGATGATGAATGACGAAAAATTAGGGTTTGATTCCGAAGAAAAAGCTTGAGGAATGGTTAACACATCCACTGAAGGTAACAGGCACGCAAATTACCCAATCCTGACACGAGAAGGTAATGACAATAAATAACAATACCGGATTCTATGAGTTTGGAATGAGTACAATCTAAATCTCTTAACGATGATCCATTTGAAGGCAAGTCTGGTGCCAACAGTCATGGTAATTCTAGCTTCAATAGCATATATTTAAGTTATTGCAATTAAAATATTCGTAGTTAAAGCTAGGGTTAGATTATCCTATCTATCTCACGGTGAGCACCAATCTACTCTTTCCCGTAGTCAATGATTTGCTTTTAGCCTTAATTGGTTGGATCGTTCCTCTAACATTGTTACTTTGAAGAAATTAAAGTGCTCAAAGTAGGCCTACGCTTGTATTCATTCATATGGGATAACATCATAGGATTTCGATCCTATTATGTTGGCCTTCGAGATCGAAATAATGATTAATAGGAACAGTTAAGGGCATTCGTATTTCATAGTCAGAGATGAAATTCTTGAATTTATGAAAGACAAACAACTAGAAAAGCATTTGCCAATGATGTTTTCATTAATCAAGAACGAAAGTTGGGGGATCAAATATGATCAGATGCATTCCTAGTCTTAACCATAAATGATGCCGACCAGGGATGGGTTCACCCTCAATGTGACACTTGTCTCGAACTCTATCAGCACACGCTAGCCCCTAGTGTAGGTTGTTGCCTTAAACGCCATCGATAACATCTGGCCCTTGGTTGGTGAGGGCAATCGCATCCAACACCATCGACAAATGTTGGCCCATTATTGCCTCAGACACCATCGCCAGATGCTAGCCCTTCGTTGCCTCAGACACCATCACTAGATGTTGGCACTTACAACATCCCGTCACGTATTTAAGTCATTTACAAAGGATTATATCCATCGCTTGATGAAAATTGAGCTCCAAGGAGGCCCGCATGACTTATCCACCACGAGGGTCGTACCTACAACACGTGCCCTTACGGGCCATATGGTCAGCAATCGAACGATAGGTGTATGCATCACTTCTAGCTCAGATTCTGACTTAGAGGTGTTCAATCAAAATCCAACGCATGGTAGCTTCACGCCACTAGCTTTTCAACCAAGCTCGATGATCAATTATGCCAATCAACGGTTATTCTCATACCAGGTTGAATTACTATTTATAACGCTACTATCAATAAGGAAAAATAACTTACCTCACGACAATAAAAAATGTCTTAAATAATCTTTAATATTTTTTTAATGAAGATTATTAAGGCGTTTTTGGTTTAAAATGCCTTAAATAATATTCTTCAAAAATTAAATAGTATTATTTAAGGCCTTTTTGATCAAAAATACCTTAAATAATCTCTAATATTTTTTAAAAGAATTATTTAAGAGGTTTTTTTTGTCAAAAATATCTTAAATAATCTATTTCATTACTTATAAGATTTAAGAGATAAATTATAAAAAAAACTGAAATAGCTTAGTCAATTAGAGCATATGGGTATTAATTATAAAGTCGTAGGTTTGATCTCTTTTCTAGTGTTTTAATATTTTTTAAGGGCATTATTCAAAAATACCTTAAATAATCTCTTTTTATTTCTTGTAAGATTTAAGAGATAAAATATAAAAAGGTTGAAATAGCTTAGTTGATTAAAGCATATGACTATTAATCATAAAATTGTAGGTTCGATCCCATCTACTAGTGCTTATTTTTTAAAATTACTTATAAGAATTTTTTTAGATTATTTAAAGTGTTTTTTATTAGAAAATGTCTTAAATAATGTTGATCAATTTTTTTTGAAAAGATTATTTAAGGCAAAAATGCCTTAAATAATTTTCAAAAAAATTGAACGAGATTATTGAAAGCATTTTTCATGTCAAATGCCATTAATTACGATATAAAAAAAATTTAGCAATAAAAACCTATGATTGACTTACAATCACTTTCAAACATGCTTTTCAAAATGATAATAGTTATTTCATAATTTTTTTATTCAAGTCAAATTTAGAAAATAATGCAATTTCCCATTTAAAATCCTAGAATACCACAAGGAGATATGACTTTCTGATTCTAAGACTTTAGATACTATTGAAAATCTATCACTTTCTCCCAAAATCGAATTACCTTGAACTAAATGTTGAAATCAGATACCCACTAGTAAGATTCAATGGGAAAATGCATGAATTCTCTCAAACCAAACGCTCTCAAAAAGATTTTTAGATATTCATTTCAAGAAGTATCAAAACTTATTGGATATTTTATTTTTGAAAAGACTCAAAGATTCTCAAATATCTATTTCAAAAAAGCCTTGAGTATTCTCAAAAATATATATCCAAAAAGATTTAAGACTTATCAGATCTCAATTTTCAAAAAGCTCAATTTCATAATTAATCATTGAAAAGTGTGTGAATCGAATTGCAATCAATGTTCTCAACATGCATGGCATAAACTTATTCTTTTTCTTAAGCCTCTAGAAGACCTAGAACACCATTTCTTGGCTTTCTGATTTTGCATGGACAAAATGAAGTTTTTGGTTTCTGAACTCAAGATAAAAACATCTTTATGCTTATGCATGCTTGAGAATTAACATATCTTTTCCATTCGCACATATGATCAAGAATGGACACATCGGTGACTCATGTGTGTGCATAGATGCTACTCTATAAAATATTAACCTTAACAATGTTATCAATAAATTGATAAATTCAATAACAAAAACTTCTAATCTTTCGACCACCATTATCTTTCAACCACTAAGATATTGGTGACTTAAAGTTTAGAGATCCTTATTGTCAAAATTAAGTCATACATTGAAAAAATCATTAGTGATGTTTAGAGATCTTAGCACATCAAATTTATTTATTTTAATATTATTTATTTTAAAATTAAATATTTTTATTTTATTTAAATTAAAGTTAAACGTTTTCAAGAGTTTATAATTAAATATATATTTAAACAAAATTTTATGTATTTTTGAAAATGAATTTTTGAAAATACAAGATGACTCCAAAATCCATTTTTGAAAACGTAACATAATTCTCGTAAATTAATTTCTTAAAATTATATTGTATTCTCAAAAATTTATTGATGAGAATTATATTGTTTTCTTGTAAATGGATTACCGAGAATAATATATAGCTCTCGAAAATTCATTTCCAAGACTTATAAAGATGGTTTTGAGGTATATAAACTATTGAAGATATTTTTATCATTTATTAAAAGATAAAATTGATATTTGCTATGTAGATATTTTTGAAAAAAAAAAATTGACAATATATAAAAAAAAATTTGATGGTGTATTTAGAATATCCCGTTGATTATTAGATAAAAGATAATAAAATTAATAAAAATTTACCACTTGAATTAATGGAATATTTTATGTCGTATGCTATTTTTTTTATTTTTTATTCAAAAATCACTTAAATTGAAAGCAGAGTTGTAAAATGTAATAAAATTAAAATACGATGGTAAAATTCAATATTCAAATGTTAGTACAATGGCAAATTTAATGTTAATTCCTAAAACATTCTAAACGTTCAATCTAATTATGATCATATATCTAGTTCCAGTCAGAGCTTTCCTTTTTCTTTTGCATTTTTTTCCTAAAAAATCAAACAATTTCTATTGTTCAAAAAAAGAAATTAAATTAAATCAAACTAAGATTCGTTTGGGCCTAAAATGCAACATTAATGGGCTCATCAGACCTATTGTCTGGGCCTACAAGTCCAACTCATATTTTTAAAGCATAAAAGCCTACCAACACGAGGCAGCCCCACTTTTAACCTAAGAAACAATGCAGTCCAATTTTTTGATTCGAACCCAAAGTGGAAGAACCAATGCAAATATTACTTTTATCATGGAAATTCACGTAGACGTCAATGTTAAAATACTAATGGGCGTCCTTAGCATTCTTTTGTATCGGATAAAAAATTATGCAGTTTTTTTAACACTCTTGCAACAACATTCTTCTGTTGTTGAAAGTCATGGTTAGAAAAATATTAGCCAAGAAAGGAGCTTAAGGGCTTGAGGTAAACAAATAGTAAGAGGAACTATGAAACAACAAAAGAATGGAAAAAAGAAGTTGAAAGAAGGGAGAAGGGAGAAGGAACTTGTTATTTTCCGTTGGTATGAGCATTCTTATGGAAAGGCCAAAGATTTACCAGACGCTCAAGCACAGATGCACTTTTTGAAAAGTAGCCTGAAAATCCGGCAGGGGTGGATGGAGGAGGGAAGTCTTCTGCTGGCATTGCAAATGGACGAAGCATCTTTTCCATTTTCTCTAATGTTAGATAGGATCCCACTTCTTGAAGCCTTTCCGGTCCCATTATTGGCAATGTATGCTCCTGGTGCAGTGAAGCAGCATTTCTGTCGTTCATCTGTCAACATAGTAAAGAAAATGCTCATTCCAGCTGTTCAATTCTACAATAAAGTTGAACTAATTAAATCTTAAGCTTCACTGACGTCAATTGTATCAAAGACTTATTAGCAATTGCAAGGCAACAGATTCAATTTTGCACAAATCAATGAAGATAACATGATTGTTATATCCTACCATGATGCAAGAACCAATTTTTTTTCCAAGATCACAAATAACTGAAGATGGATCAATATTACATAGTCCAATGACATTCAGTACCAACGTAAACCCATGGTAAGCACCCAGTCAAGTTACTGTAGTTTCATGCACCCAACAAGGAACACAAAAAATGGGTAATAACCAAATAAATTTGAAAAATGTTTGAGGCATAAAATTTCAGGTTTTCATTATAATGTTTGATATTCCAATTCTGACCATATTACCTCCAATGGGGATAAATCTGCACCACGACTAAATGTCAACTCGATGCGGAACCTTTTTGGGTCTTCCAAAGCTACCTGTAATTCCAATTCCAGACATAACATAAGCTCGGGATAAGAACTCCTCAGCTAATAAAAAGGTCAAGGACTCAATGTGAAAGCCACCAGTTTATCGTGGCTGGTCATGGACAATCATGTTGAAGTTCCCATCCTCAGACACGTCAATTAAATAAAATATGGCACCTACCTCTGTGTTCTCAAACATCCTTATAACAATGTAACTCATGTAGTCAAGCTCCTTCGTTTTATACAAACGCTCCAAAGCAGTCTGGCAAACAAGACTAGCTTCTCCCTGAAGAGATTCATCCAGGTTACAGTAACGAAGCACATTCATGAGGGAATGGATATGAGATTCCTGTCAGACATATTGGTGCCAAATTATTTTGCAAGTAAATATATAACAAATCAATTATCTTTGCAAATTTGGAAAAGTCGGGCATGTCAAGGTTGAAGAGCTAGGCCAAATGTTAAATAACAAACAAAAATACAAGTTAAATGATAGAAAAACAAAGGTTAGTCAGCTCTTTTAAGATTTGCAAATACCGATGTGAAGTAAAGGCGAGTTCGCACATGGCGCTCAGGTGTCTTTACATTTGCATACCTGATTCGGAAAAGTTAAAATATAAGATGATAAACTAAAATATAGAGAATAAAGCATAAGTTGAAAGGTCTATATGCTAAAATATAGAGAATAAAGCACAAGTTGAAAGGTCTATATACTGACTTTGGGTCCAAACGGTATTTGGTCTCTTTATCATCATCATCATCATGATCCATTGACATTTCACTTGTGGTGCTAGATCTTCTTGTGTCATCACTCTTGATAAAAAGATTTGGTGGAAAATCCTTATCATCCTTTTCAGTCTTGGTTGATGTGGAGCATTGGTCTTGATTACTCTTTAACTCAGCAACATTAAGGGCTTCTTCACGAGTATTCCTCAGATCAATCAAAATTTTACCCAACAAACGGCGCGCAATCTAAAGGAACAGAATAAAAATTAGGACATCCTTAATCAAGCATCAATATTTAAAGTACTTCATTCACGTTAATAAAGGCTGCTGCAGCCTGCAAATGCACATTGTTGGAGGAATCAATAGCCGTGCAAAGACTTTTTAACCTTAACAATCAATTGTTGCATCAAGATTTAGCTTTTTAGGATTTGATTTAGTACTGTCATTCAGTAAACATAAAGTATGATCTTTGGTTCAAAACCTTTTTAATTGAAAGAGACATGCATCAAGGAATCACCTTTGAACCAATTTTGAGCTTTTGCTTTGGATTAATTCCATATTCATTAGGGATGACACCATCCGCAAGAAGCTGCCACATCAATGCACAGACTAGTCAGGACAATTACAACAAAAAGTGATGTAGTGGTCAATAAGCAACCTAGGAAGCAAGTGTTTTTAGAAGCATATTCCATTTTCCCCACAAACAGAACTAAAAAATTGTAATTTTTTACTATAAAGGCATCGACTTACAGTAAGAGGAGAAACCAATTTAAAAAGCAATAAGATGTAGTCATCCAAACAAGCAAATGAGACAATGTAGACAAAGAGGTTGCAGATCAAAGACAAGTATAGCTAACATAAGATTAAATAGAACTTCTAAGAGATCAACACTATTTCTCTATGGACTATGGTGGTAAGATATCTTTACCTGGGCAACTTTGAAGAGCTCATCCAAACCTTCCAGATTAAGATGAGCATTATGCAGAAGATCGTATCTGTCAAAAATAGGCACTCAAAAAACACATAAGCATTCAGAAAGAAAAGTAGAAGCGTTTAAACTTTTCAGAGCCAGGAGCCTTTTATATTATGAATGTTAAAAAATTTATAATCAAGACAGGCAACATGCTTGACTTCTAGGAGATTTGCATAATAGGCTGTTATCAAACATTAAAATTATGGTCATGTGGTACAATGCATATGCAATGCAGCAAGATGCAATCCCCAGCCCCTCAACCAGTCTACACCATCATCATTGATGGGTTATTTTCCTAAATCCAAGGAGACATTCACTTCAACTTTGATATGCCGTGTTGGAATGCAATTAAAATCATGCAACAATTTCCTTGAAAAAACAGAATGGACAATTTTCAATTTTCTGTTAACAAATTCAAAAGAATAAATCGAAGAATAAATAAGAAGGAAATTAAGTTTCAAAAAAGAAAAAAATGAAGACAAACACAAATTCTTAAACCAGGAACAAAGGATATTTCCACACACATGCTTTCTGGATTATAAAATTTGTTGTGCATTGAGCACTACTTTCTTAAAAAATTTTGTTAATAGAATGAAATAGTTACTCACTTGCAAGAGTCATAAACATCAGGAATTTGAGTTATATCAAACCGTCTGCAAGAAAGTCCAATGTCAGTGAAGTCAACACTTTAATGAGCTTCATACAATCTACATGAAAGGAAATATAAAACTGGCAGAATATTTAGACACCTGCAGCACAAATATGATAGAGAAGAAATGATAGATACTTACTCTTTACGTTCATTATACAAATCTCTTTCTAGTTTTATCCACCGCGCATACATCAAGAGGAATCCCTCACTACCACAAGGCAATCCAGCAGCAATACGATCAATGTCAATATTAGTCTTACCAAGAGCATTTGCTTGGTCATATGGGAGAATCACATCATATGGGCTTGTCTCTGCAAGATCCTCATCTTCATCCTTGGCTAGTAGTCTAACTTGTTCAGTAACCTTCTTAGTCAAAGTTACCTGTATATAAGAGGTACAAAATGAAAAAAGGGAAAATAAAATAAAAATGAAAAAGGGCAAATCGATCTTGCTTGAGGCAGTAAAATTTTGTATTGCTTCTCTCATTCAAATGACTTAAAAATGAGCTAGAACATGCAAAGGGAGTAAAGGAGTCACTACAGTGTTGCATATTTAATTGATATGATGAAATTACCAGTTTGGAAAGGAGTTCAGAAGCATTAGAAGGCAATCCAGCCCCATCAGTCATCCAAGGACATTCAGATATTCCATTGCTATGAATTGCCCTTGCACCAGAAGTTATAATTTCATTCAGCCTAGCCTGCAAAATGCAGAGAGAAAGTCTAAAGCAGCACTCAAAAGGATTCACAGATTGTTAAACATGAAAGAACGGTTTTACCACCTTGCATGATCATTCATGTGTATCCTTGAACCTGTTCTAGGGGGAGGGCAGGGTGGTAACTTATGGAACCCATAAATAGATAACAAGGTACTTCAGGTCTTATGTTTAACTATACAGAATATGATGTTGTAGAAGGTGAAAACTAATGACCACATAACTAAATGGCATGTCCACACATAAACCCATTTTTAAGCACACACCTAGAGCTAAGTTTTTTGGTTGTTCTTGAACATTGTACCAAAGTTTCTTTAATCAAGTGATTCAGAGTTTCAATAATAGCTGCTTATTAATTGAATCAAATTTCAACACAAGGTTTATGAAGGATCTGTGCTTTTACCCATGCTTTTAATCAGATCATGGGCTTGCATATGAAGCAGCATACTTGTTAAGGAAAGTATGAACCTACAACTGGACCCTCTGCTTTTCACCTAACTGCTTAAAGTTTTTAGGTGGAGTGATTCTTTTACAGATTATTAAACCCAATTCACAAAGACATGCATAAGAAATAACTCACATCAGCATCAATAGCCTTAACAATCTAGGGGTCAACTTCAACCATTCCAAGTTACATTCCTCACTTTAAATTGACCAAAACTATAAAAGGTTGCTCATGCCTTTTCTCTGAAAAGTCATGCTCCATTTAATAGGCAGTGAGAAAAAAATCAGATATGGACTGCTTGAAATGTCTGCTTTCCCCATCTTTGAAACTCCAACGTGTACATGAAATTGCACATGCTTCCTCTTACTATTGAATCTTTTCATTCCTCTAATGATTGAGAAAGCTTATATCTTGCTCATCCACATTAAAAGAAAGATATATTGCACTTTTATGTTAGTTCTAAATTTGACACTAAACTTTCACTAAAGAACAAATAATTGATAGATTGATGCAAGGTTGAAAATTTTCATGTGGATCCATGAGGAAACTAGTTGACTCTCCCGATTATATCCAGCTTATTCAAAACTCTCCGGTTGGTCCAACCATACTTAAATAATCAGGTTATGCAGCAAAGTATTGTTTGTAGCCAAAACTTTAAAATGAAACCAATTGATGGATAAATCAAATCATTTTGATAGAGGGTCCAACAAGCCTCTAAAAGTACATAAAAGGAGGAAACCAGTTTTTATTTGGCAAGGAGGTGAAGAAGGCTTAACTGGAGAACTTGATTAGGCTGATAATTACTTCTTACTAATATAATTTTGTATTGTTGACTAATAATAGTGTCTAGGTGCATTTTTACAAGTAGCTATCTTCAATTACTTCAACCTTAAGAATACTCGACGAAGAAGGTTTCTTTTCTGTTGCTTCATCATTAAATACTCTTAATGGAGTCTAGATAGCACCTCGTTAGATGTAACCTATTAAGAACTCGCCTTCTTAGGGCTCGTATATAAAGGGCTGTAATCTTTCTTTTGAAGGTAGATTTGAGACTAAACTTTCATCTATGTTATTGTGAACTGTGGTAAGAAGCCATGCTAATTGTGGTGTGACTCCACAGTAGCTCTACTATTATTCTATTAATTTAAATCACTATTTTGCTGAATCACACGTACAAAGCCAAGAAATTCTGTTTTACTGAGTAATCACATGATACAAAAACAGCTTTTGAAATCAAGTGCAAGAGGAGATAAACCTTGGCTTCTTCCATCTCACTGCTGGCATTTTCAAGTCCGTCCAACATAGAGGAGTCCTTACTAACAAGGGAGACCTTGAAAAGATAACCAACTCAGTCATGCAAATTCAATGTCAAAAAGCAGAACACACTTGACAAGGAGATATTGCAAACCAGGATTGGTGTTAGCTGCCCTTCAAGGTCAAGCAGGCCTTTAGCAAAAGCAGCTGCAGACATCTGTTAAATGATTTAATTTACAAACCTATTAATGATGCCAAATGGTAATGACGATAAGCATATAGCAACTGAGTTCAAAAGAATTGAAGCATATACAGGAAAGATCAATACAATTTGAGAATAATAAGAAATTAAATAAAACATATATACTCATTTATTTAAGACTTAAGACATACCTGCACACGGCCCTCATCAGAACTGTAAATTTTCAGATCATGACGATATGTACTATGAAGGCGAAGCAGGCCGGTACCTTCACCTGTAATTTTATAAAAATTCATCAACAAAAAGTAGCATGCTTCTGAATTCATCACTATTTTATCTACCTGACACATATAACATAAATGTCAAGGGAGTCAAGATTAACTTAAACAAATACTAAGAAGATCAAACATGTCTACAATGAGCACATTCCTGCCATACAGGCTGCAGAAAACTATTAACAGTCAAAGATAAAAGGATCTATTGTTATGACCTGGATACATATTATTTCGGAAATATCTTCCCAATTCTTCTGCCTGCATGGATATGAGAGACAAAATCATCAAAGAGAAAAGAAAAAGGAAAACAAACAAGTGAAGTAACAGATATTTGATTAAATTTTTATCACCCTGCCCAAAATGAATTTATTTCCTTCCAACCTTAGATGTCTTAAAATGAATGTCAACTTCAAATTCAATAAACCATTCTCATTGTTTATTTTTCAATACTATCCTCACTTTAAATTCAAATTCAAATAATTTTCTTAATTTTATGGGATAGTTTGACTTCTCAAGTGAAAAGTGACTCTCTTTATAAACTATAAAGTAATTGAATAAGAAGTACTTGAACTAGTACTATAGGAATATATGCATGAGAGGTTCATAACTATTACCTGCTTCCTCCCAGCATGCGTGAGGACACCCCCATATTTAAGAACCATCAGAGCTTCAACGGGCCATTCTTCTTCACCTTCACCATTACTTTTTGGAACTTTAACCCACTTAAGGGGCTTTAATTGAACCTTTCTATAAATACCAGAAAAGTGTCCCCCCTGGAAACCAAAACATTTATTATGTGTGACAGCCAGCCCATATTAACAATTATATATATATATATATATAGATATATATATATATATATATATATAAATGATACATTTATGATAAAGGAAGAAAAAGGAATCACGAAATTCTACATCCACGAGATCACAATACAGAGGTCTGCTCAAGAGCGAAGTCACTAGAAGAATAAAATGAATGTACTAGAGCTTGTAGACTGAAGAGGAAAGTAATTTCAAGATAAGATGATAACCTCCTCAAGAACTGCTTTAACTTGGCGAAGCTTTTCAGCATGCTCAAGATCTTCTGCTTCACTATCACTTCCCCGGCCTGATCTATATCACATAAATAATAAACATTAAATCACTATTGATTTTTAAATAAATTCAAAAGTTCCAACTGATTATGTACTTTTTTTACAAAAAAATTAAAAAGCATACGCAGATATTGCTTCAGGTATTAACAACCCTCCCTCCCACCCCCAACCCCACAAAAGAATAAAGAAAGAAGGCCTTCAAAGTTACTGTTAACAACCAGACGACGGCTAAATTTATTTCTTTTTTTGTTTTGGTTTCAGCCCTCAAAATCACGTCTTTCCCCTTTTAAACTAACCAACAAATACTAATTACCTTCCCAACTTCTCTCATGCAATTAAAACATAAAATCACTAGTCTGTGTCCACAATATAGCCTCATTTAAAGCAACCCCATTCCTATCCTACTAAATTTGTTGCAACTCCTCTTCCTGTCCAGTAACAAATCATTATTATAAACTTTTGTTTTCATTCCTTTTGATGTTCTGAAAGTGTTTGAAAGTGTTTTTGCTAGATCAGGAAAAACTATGAAGTAAGAAGACCTACCTGGAACAGGGTACAAGCATTCTTGTAGCATCCAACAAATCTTGCAATTGAACTGCACTTTTGAGTTTTGTCTGAAAAAGCAATAAAAAAACAGGTGCTTGGACAACAGAATTTATTTGTTGAATGAAAACAAGTAATAAAGTAGTGAAATAATCACCTCAGCTCTGGGTCGTCCCCCATTGTACTTTAGCATCAAGTTTAAAAGCTTTTCCTCAGTAACCTTCAATTTCACCTTTTGCTTGGGAGTTCTATCACCACTGCCCATTGAGGATAGTTTAAGAACGAAAAGCAAAGAATTATATCAAACCAAGGAAAAACAGCAAGGAAAATATAGTAACATACTGACGAATAATGACTATAACACAACGTAGCTCCTCAGACTGCCCAAATGTGCCAATGATTCCACTTCCTTGACGAGTACGTCCCTCAGAAGGCTGGACTGGTTCATTTACTTTCCATGGTAAAGTTGGTGGTATTACTGAGGAAAGATGAGGTGCTTTTGCATCTAAAAACATCTTCCGCAACACACAAGCAGCATCATCATAGTACCTGTATTACAAAACAGACCATAAGTCCTTTTCACAACATTAAACAAGAAAGAATGCGACTGTATTAAGTTTAGAACAGAGGAAAAATAAACACATCAATTCAACCAATCAGCCTGTCAATAGAAATTAACTAAAAGAATGTAAAAATGAAACAAACGTGTAAGCCTTAAATAAACTTTTTTTCCATCACGTATAATATAAGGAGAGAAAGACAACTTTAGAAAAAAAAATTTTGTTATCTTCCTAAAAATGCTATTGCCAAAACCCATGGTTGACCTGCAGTATTTACTTTTTCACACCTTGAATATTTTACTTTAGGTCGACAGTGGAATCTAGCTCAACTTTATTGCATCTAACATATGTAGCAGCATTTCTTTTTAAAAATTCAAAAAATTGATGACCATGTTAAACATGACTTAGTTTCATTGACCAATAAATATTATCTACATTCCATTGGAGACACAACAAAGCACACACAGAGAATAGACAAGAGAAGAAGAAATACAACAGCAATATGAAGCACTTAAAGACATCATTATATTCAGGGCCACTATGCACGCATGCTTATTTTCTCTTCCTCCTCTTTCTGTCCCTGATACATGACGTATGGATAATTAAATTAAACCATGAAGAGGCCAAGGAACTTTACACACATATACAAAACAAAATCTGTGATTTCACTACTGCATTCAAGACAATATGTAGCATAGTCAAATGAAAAATTATCTATATGAACAACACCATGTATAATCACAAGACTAAAGAAAATATAATTAGCATTACTTGTAAGAGTTTTTCACAAAACTCCATCCATTCACATCACAAACATATGAACGCCCATCGGAACGCAAAAGATCAAACCCACAAACCTGCAAGAAACCAAAGTGGTTATTAAATGGACATGCCATGTAAACTATTAAAATGGAGAAAAAGAAATCTTGATATATTAAGCATTTCTGTCAACCTCAAGAAGAACATAATTCATAACTTACCCTTTCTATATTTAATTAATAAGAAAAGGTGGTGAGAAGTGCAATTATCACTGCAACATCATCTAGACAACCTCCAAAAAAACGTATATATATGTTTTTTCTACAATTGCATGAAACCATTCTTCATAAACCCAATTGATAGTAACTTCAACATGTAAACAAATCTTGTATTCCCATTAAATAATGCTTAATTGAAGACTAAAAAAAATCTAAGAGCTAAAACATGATGGTAAAATATATGATATAGCAATAAGTGCAAATAATATCTCAAGAAGGTAATATGAGCTTATAATAAAACTTTTCACCAAATGACATGGTCTCAATGCAAAAAGAATTACTAAGAGCACATTATTCTAGCAAAATTCATGCGCCAAAGGATCATGAGAATGAGAAGACAAAAGGCCAAAGTGGAAAGAAAAACAAAAACAAATACAAGTAGTTTCCAGTAGATATAGCAGAAAATACATGGCCATAAAAGCATAAAGGTCAAACACTAAGGCATCTGTTGTAAAGGAGATTCACTTGACATACCGCTTGCCTAAATGCAATGCAAACTTCCCTTGCCATTTGCTTCTCATTAGGTGTCAGCAAAACAGGATATCTGACCTGTCAAATTAAGTAACAAAGATATGTTTTAAACATAATATATTCCAACCTTGATGTGTAAGTCTAACAGCATTGAATCTATTATCGTAGCAAAAAAACTAGCTGCATATGAACTGGTACTATATGTTCCACACATCAACTAAACAAATGTGGCTTCAACATCCATTTCAACTCTCAAAGATGATAAAAACTATTCCACATAGGTTTGACTTGAAACTACATGCTAGACGTCTGCAAACAAAACATCCTTCCACATGCCAAAACACTGAAACACTAGGGGGCAAAGGTTGCCTGGCAATCAAGAATTGCCAAAGAAACAAGTGATTATCCTGATAATTTGAGTCCAACTAACCAAATGTGGCTTCAACATCCACTTCAACTCTCAAAGATGATAAAAACTATTCCACATAGCTTTGACTTGAAACTACATGCTAGATGTCTGCAAACAAAACATCCTTCCACACGCCAAAACACTGAAATGCTAAGGGCCAAAGGTTGCTTGGCAATCAAGAATAGCCAAAGAAACAAGTGATTGACAAGAAACTGTAAGGATCAAATATTGGGATTTCTGAACATGTACTCAAGTCCGTACATCAAAGAGAAGAAGCAAAGAACATGCTTTGGATAATATATTACCAAATACATACTTCTTTTCCATCAGGATTTCTCATAACAACACCATCGACAACAGGAGACTTCCTAGCCTCAGCATGTGCATATTCAGGGCCAACTGTGTAGACCTATATTCATATGACAGGATGATCAGACAAACTTGCAATGAGAGAGAGAGAGCAGCAGCAGCAGCAGTAGCAACAGTATTGGCCAATGCTTAAAAGTTAAACATAACCTCAAAAAAGGTTCCAGCAAGAACATAAGAACCCAATGTGTCGTCTGCAAATAGAATAGATGTTTCTTCCCGATACAAAAATCCATGCCTAATTATGCAACACTTAATACCTAAACTAATTGAATTAAAATTCATAGAAACAGCAAATATGAGGCTATGCCTGATATACTATATCCCTCCATTCTCCCCCAATTCAAAGACAGTTAAATGTAAAGGGTATGCTATTTTTTTTAGCCTGTCAAGAGTATGCACAACAAAAGAATTGAGTTTCATATAATTACGAAATCAAAGAATAATAAATTAACTATAAAACTTGTACACCAAAATGCACAACCTTGACATCTGTTCCTCCAGTCGGCATAAACTCCTCATATATGTAAGAACCTTCACGTCTTACTCTTCTAACCTCAGGATGGAAGTCACTTGATCTATTTCCTATCTAAAAAGGAAAAACTATAACACATTACAATTTAAATTTACCAGAGAGAATATCAAAAGAATCACGAGACAGCTATTAAGCATGTTGGCTGCTGCATTTAAAAATAAAATAAGAAAACCGCTGTTTGCACCTTAAATAAGGTAAAACTTTAACAGCATTTTCCAAATGCTTATAAAATCCATATCAGAGCTGCAAAAATTACAAAAAAAAAAAAAAAAAAAAGTTGTAGCCAAAAGTTCAAGATAGGTATTCAGACCTTCCTAAATAATTCCTTCATGCCACTACCCGCTGAGCTAGGGTAATATATCATTATACTATGATTATCCCCTACAAGCAAGAAAAAAATAAAGTCTTTAGCATACATACAAACTAAAATAGGGTCAGCCAATCAAACCAGAGCTACAGTTGTTGCTATTACAATTATGAAGTACCAAAGAACAAGAATCCTTCCCAAGCGTCATGCATTAGGTTTCAAGACTTAATTGCATGCAGTTTAAATGTGCATAAGTTCTGAAGAACAGAACATGTTAAAAATGAAAAGATAATTTTGAACTTGATCCAGGAAAGTGTACAGGATTGTAGATGACTAGATGCATATGTTTGATAATTTGCATAATCTGGGTGGTTGTCATACAACTCTTACCATAAACTCAATAAGAAGACAATTTTATATTCTTATACAAATTCTTTTTTTTTTTCAACTAAAACCATTTTACAAGAAACTAAGAAAGCCCGACCTTTACATTCTATAAATCACGCCATTCAGTAAATCAATATATCCCCCTCTCCAAAGAGAGGCTAGACAGAAGTCCATAATAAGGGCATAAAAAAATCATTCTCTACATGCATGCACACACAATAACTTTATTGACCCTCACCTCACACTATATGCATGCAGAAAGAACATATTTAAATTTTGTGTAACAAGAATGAATTGATAGCCAATAGATGAAATGTCCACCACTTGATCTTTTTCATGACCAAACAGAAAAGATGCTTTAACATACTCTTTACATGGTAAGTTCAGGCTTTATGGAAACAAGAAGAATGCCACAAAGAACCATTGTAAATTCATTCTCCGAATATTGGTGAGAAGCAACAAGATAAAGGTAAATATAAGGAGTAAAGGACCAAACTCACCATCAACAGGCTTCTCCACAAATGGCTTCCAAAAACGATTTCCATTGACCTCAACATAATCTTCTTCCTCAATAAAATAATCCAGCTCTTGATACGGTACTTCTCTATTTACAAAGGCATATCTTGGAACAGGGATTCCGTACATTTCAAGCCGCTTGAATCCCAAAATAAATAAGTTAGTCTTTGTCAATCAACTGCTATATTAATATCATACATTTCAACCATTTATATAATTAGTTCTCAGCTGAGCTCAAAGGATAATTTTTTACACAAAGAATAGAAGCTTTGACCAATTATGGTATAGAACTAGCCTTAATAAATTTCCAAAATTAAGATATTATGAAGCAGACAGGAGAACCAAGCCCCTATTAAGTCCCCCTCTCTCAACATCCTAAAGGAAAATGGTCAAGGGCAAAATAAAAGTAACAGATATGAGCTAAAAAATAACGGCCACAAAGTCCCTAGGTGAGGTGGAGAGTGGTCTTACTTTTCCTAACTTGATAATGGATCAAAATCTCAACACCAAGATGGATGTTTAGTAAGTATACCTCATATACCTTCCTTCGATCATGAAGAAGGTGTTGTAGGTTCAACTCATTTACAAGGAAAGGTCTGAATCATAGAGCAGAAACAGTTGCAAAAGGTAATTAATTACTGCTTGCTAGGTTAGAAGAGAAGCAAATTGTTCATATTCAATGAACTAGAATGATCAAAATATGGAAATAAACCATTAGACAGTATGTAGATTAAAAAATTATAAACTATGAAAGAAATCAACTTTCTACAATCTGCAAAAGATGATTCTGCCTAAATATATATATATATATATATATATATATATATATATATATATATACACGTTTATATAGTTGAGATGGAATAGTCCGATGATGATAGACTTAGACAGATGGCTTGATGCAAGTTAAATTCACTATAAATAAGGCTAAAGTTAGTGCAGGTCTACACTCTAGTAAAAGACTCCAATGCTTGGCCACTAGTGGAGATCATGGCACTTAATAAAACAGCAGCACAGAGGTGATTCCTATTTCAGTCATGCATGATCAAAATTTTAGACTTTTCCAAGCTATATTAGAGAGAAATTAATTGAAGCATCACCTTGAACATGACTATCTTCACATTTTCAAAAAAAGTACATACATTGCTCTTCAGCATTCACTAATGCTCCATCTCCATCAAGACCTAAATATATTTATATTTGTATAGACCTAATACTTCTCAATATTTGTAGAGACCATACTTATGCTTGATAATTTAGACCCAAGATCCAATCAAAATTACTATAAATAATTACTTTACTTGCTTTCATTATAGATTCTCATTTAAGATCTATATTAATTTCAAAAGAACATACCGGATATTCGCCCATAATCTCCTGTCTGTAAATTCTTCTCTAACTTGTCAAGATGTAATTTGGCCAACATTTAGCGTATTAATTGTTAAGAAGATAGGCTTATTAACAGCTCAAATAGCCATCAGCATCACCGGAAGGTTTATTGCCAAAGGTAAAGTATGACAGTCAAAAGTTTTTGAAATCATTAAGTTTTTCACATTAAAAATTAAAATTAAGTAATCATATTAGAATCTAATATTAGGTTTAATTTCCTGAAATTTGGAAAGAAATTAATTCCTTATTCTAAGCATGCACACAGAACACACACATACAAATAAACAAATAAAATATCAAAGAACTTACTTCCTTAAAGCAGCATATCCTTCAGCCTTCTCAAGGGGATATCCAGAGGAATGGAAAGCAATCAAACAATCACAGATTGGCCACCTGAAATTAGCAAAATTACAACAAATTATAACCTCTCGACCCAATTAGGGGAGAGAAACAACCTGAATCTTGAACATTAGAGTGATATAAAAAAGTACATCCACCAGTAAAGCACAGATAAATGTCTTTCTCTCTCTTCCTCTAACTTAATTCCCTCCCACAAATCATAGAACCTTTTAACAAAAGGTGAGAGAGAGAGAGAGAGAGCGAGAGAGTAAAATATCAGACAAGAAAGGACTGATCTTAAGTCACAGAGTCACTCAACTCAAACTCTATCTTTGGAAGAAAAATAAATGTCAAACCAGTACATCATTAGGAAGAAAAAACTGCTAAAAGAAAGAAATCAAAATTTTCAACATAATAGCAACTAGTCAATTTACTGCTTTCAACAGGACATCTAATTTGCAAACCTGTGGATCTCCTCCACACTGCTTTTTTACTTTTCCTTTTTTTATCATTGATAACATTCAAACACTGAAATTTAAAAAATAAAATATGAAAAAGACATCAATAATACCAATTATAACCAATATTATCAACCATATCATAATATAAATCAGAGACACAGTGTTTCAACTAATTAACCAAGAATGTACCTTTCTATAGGTTCTTCAAGAATAACCTTTTCGCCAAAATGTATAATCTACAAAAAAAAAAAAGAAACATTGCAATGCAAGCAATCCATAAGAATAAAACAACATAACATTTAAGATATTCACTCTGACACACGTACACACAAACAAACTGCCTAGCCTTCATAACACAAATACAGAATTTACATAAAAGTACATTTCCATTTATATAAATCATGATTATCCTAAAAAAAGAAATAAAACTAACGGAGGAATCGGTATTTAAATTTCTAGTCAACTAATAATAATAATAATAATAATAATAATAATAATAATAATAATTCAGATTCATTGAAGTTTAGACTTCAAAAGGTATATCTGATCTACCTCAAATTCGCCAAAAGCCTTAAGCCTGTCCAGAATTTGTTCCATTGGAGCTGAAAAAACCTGAAAATAAAACAAGAAAAAATTTAAAAACTTAAAATTTAAGCAATAAAACAGAGCAATGGATACTACATTTTATTACTATATAAATCATACACTCCTCTTAATCTTTTCATAAAAAAACATAATTTTGATATACTTAGTAGACAACTTGAGCAAACAAAAGAGAAAAAACCTCGCTTCCGCATTTCACCTTCTTTTCCATGACGCAAACTCCGACGGTTATCTTCTTATATCCTCTTCCTTCTTCTTCTTCTCCTCCTCCTCCTCCTCCCATCTCTTCTTTTCCTTTCTTTTTTCTCAAAAAAAATCTCAATGAACAGAAAAAAAAAAAAAAAACACCGCAACGGAACTCTTCAGCTTCCAATCACCGTCACAACGCCAACCGGAGAAGGAACTTTTTCCGGATATACGTATTCTTATGCGAAATATGTATACGAATACGTACACGAGATCTGGTATAGGTTAAAAAGCAGCGAAAACGGGAAAAAACAGAGAAAACAATTGGGCTAAGAAGAAAGAAAGCAAGGCGCTGCCGCTCAGTAAGTCGGGAGAAATATAAAGAGCCAAAAAGGAAATGGAACGTCTTAAGAGGAAAAAAATGAAAAGCAAAGGATTTTTATTTTCTTTTATTTTAAATCAAATTAATTTTTTATTTGTTAATTAGGGGATGTTTGGAGACAAGATATTTGGGATTCTGGAATATGCTAGCGGTTGACGGTTTTTGCGTTGTGAAGGCGACGTGTAAAGTTTAAGGTTTTAACGGAGAGCTTACTTTTGGAATTATTTGGAAAGAAAAATAAAAGAAAAGGACTTTTGACAAATTTTGTCGTTGTCTGTGTCCATAACTTGGTACAATTTTATTACTAATTTTGTATGACAAAATATTATCTTTAAAGAGGTTGTGGAACCTAAGTTTTAATAATGGTTGTGAGAAATTCAAATTCTCAGTTAGATCAAAACCGGTTTAATCTACTAGTTCAATTTATATTGCTATTATCAATGTTAAAAATTTTAGGGTTGTCAATGAATATTTGGGGTTGCAAATGAATAAATCACTATAGCTTGTGAGCAAACTCAATTTATTTTTATTTATTAAGTTAATTAAATAATTTTAGCAAAATTTTTAAATAAAACAACGATTTCAAGAAGCATGATATGTTGAAAAAAAAAAACTATTGGTTTAAAAACCAAAGAAAAAAATTAGTCAAAAGAAACAAAAAGAGGTTAGGATTTCAAATTAAGTTTTTGCAATCATTTCAAACTATGGGACTAGAGTGTGGTATTAAGGGTTTTAAATTGAAAATTTAAGGTAATCGATTCAAAAGTGAGATTACATTATGAGTTTCGTGATTGAAATTGGGATTAGAGTAATCGATTCAAAGGGTGTAATTAGAGTCAATGTGGGTTTAAGGTTTGAAAGCAAGACATTAGAAATAGTTTATAAAATGAGATATTGATTCAAAAATTAGGACATTTGGCTTTAGGTTTCAAATGAGCCAAATTTTACGTTTGTTCATATAACCTAAAATGTATTTAGGTTTGGTTTAATATTTGTTTTTTTAAGGTATTTTATGGTTTTTGGTCGATTAAATATTGTATTTTTATACTGTTCATATTGGGTTGGGTTATGTGATGCTTTACCATAAATTAAAAAATATATGTTCAATGTTTAACGTTTTTATTGTATTATGAAATTGTGTCAAAGGTACTATCTTACTTTTGTTTTATTCTTTGGGTTTAGTGTTATTTTTATTCTTGTTTGCTTTTAAGACCCATTTGCAGTATACTTGCTTGCACTAATGCAATTATAGTATTAGTAAAGATAATAAAATATACTCAATTTATTAATTTTTTGTTCTATCAGGACAATGGCTTGGGTATAGTATGCATTATTTATGCATTTGGGCAAAAATTTTGTAAGAAATCTTAATTTAGCCTATGTAGGCAGAGATGTGCTTGAATGGTCTATTGATCTTGATTATATATCTTATGAAATATTGACTGACATGGTTGAAGAAGCTAAATATGCTACTATAAAATGCTTTTCTTTTCTTGAACCTAGACATGAGTTAGAAACTAGTTTTAGGATAGCTTGTGATAATACATCATTTATCACTATAATAAACCATATCACTAGTGTAAGACAATTACATGTTTATATGGAGCATGAGGGTTTTATAATTGAAATTATAAAATTTTTCATTAATATGCCAAATGTGTCAAATGTCTCAAATGTCTCAAATGTGGCAGATGAGATAGGTGGAAAAGGTGGTAGTAGATATGTTGAAATGAATGAGAAAATTGATGCATCAAATGTAGGTATGCCACCTAGTAGTATTGTAAATGATGCACCAATAGGTTGTGATCCAAAAATTAGTGGTAAAAGTGATGACAATGTGCTAAAGAGAATGAATTAAAAAGTGAAAGGGATAAGGAGGGCGACATAGGAAATAATGGGGCTAGGAAGGGTTGTCATAATGTATTGGTCTTGAAACTCGATAACTAAATGTAAAAAAAAATTCGGTAATCACCACTAATATTTTTTATTGAGGTGTGATTGGTCACCAAGTTAAATTTACTCCTTTTAACAAAATCCTAAGTTCAATTAAGACTTCGTAAAAAAGATAGGTTTTGGTCTACATTACAGAGTTAAGTTTGGGGTACAATTACGCGTGGAGAAGGTTTAGCTCCTCCATATTACATGTTTAAAGATGATACCAATTAACTTTGTGTTTTTCTAAAATGATCTTACTTAAATGGTCATTTATTTTAAATAAATTTAATTATTCAAATTTTAAAATTCGTATGATTTTTTCATTATTCTAGTAAAATTCCTAAAATTTTTCTCACCTCAATATTATTCTAGAAATCCATTCATTTCCTTAAAGAAGCTCTATTGTCAAATTGATGAAAACTTTTATGATTTCATTTAAAAAAAAATTTTAACAATTTAATTAATTCTTTTTATAAAAGCATTTAAATTTTTCATCATTTTGACAAAATTTAAAAATATCTTATTTCCTAATATTTTCTTCTAAGATCACTTATTTGTGATCATTAGAATTTTATGATTTGAAAATTTTATCCTTTATGAAAATGAGATTTAAAATTGGTTTTAATTTTTAATTTTATAAATTATTTATCATTTTGGAATAAATTAGACAAAACATGTTTCTTGCAATTCTTGAGAACATTACTCATTTGTATTTCCCTTCAGAATCTCATAGTTGATTAATGATTATCCTTTTATTTATATGATCTATTGAAATCTTATAAAAATAAAATTTAACTAATTAATATTTTATTATATTTTTTTATATTTCTCTTATTTGGGAATAAATGTAAACCATCGATATTAGAACTTTTTACCCAAAATTTTTATCATTCGGATAAAATTTAGATAATTTTTTACATGTAGACACCTTTTTAAAAATCACTCATTTGCAATTTTTTGTAATTTCATAATTAAGAC